>NC_060059.1:45503413-45790655 GCF_020283565.1 Trifolium pratense | reverse complement strand
TGTTTTTTTGCCTATTTTAGGGCCGTTTATAGTTTTTGGGCAATTTTAGTGTTTGTAGTTGTTTTTTATGGGTTTTGGCCTATTTTAGTGTTTGTAGTGATTTTTAATGTTTTTGGCCTATTTTAGGGTCGTTCATATTTGGCCAATTTTAGTGTTTGTAGTCGTTTTGGCCAATTTTAGTGTTTGTAGTCGTTTTTTATGGTTTTTGGCCTATTTTATTGTTTTTAGTCGTTTTTATGGTTTTTGGCCTATTTTAGGACGTTTATATGGATTTTGGCCAATTTTAGTATTTGTAGTCGTTTTTATGGTTTTTGGGCTATTTTAGTGTTTGTAGTGGTTTTTAATGTTTTTGGCCAATTTTAGTGTTTGTAGTCATTTTTATGGATTTTTGCCCATTTAATTGTTTGTAGTCGTTTTTATGTTTTTTGGCCTATTTTAGGGTCGTTTTTATAGTTTTTGGGCAATTTTAGTGTTTGTAGTCGTTTTGGGCAATTTTAGTGTTTGTAGTCGTTTTTATGGTTTTTGGCCTATTTTAGTGTTTGTAGTCGACTTTTTATGGGTTTTGGCCAATTTTAGTGTTTGTGGTGGTTTTTTATGGGTTTTGGCCAATTTTAGTGTTTGTAGTCGTTTTTATGGTTTTTGGCCTATTTTAGTGTTTGTAGTGGTTTTTAATGTTTTTGGCCTATTTTAGGGTCGATATTTGGGATTTTGGCCAATTGTAGTGTTTGTAGTTGTTTTTATGGTTTTTGGCCAAATTATGGGTTTTGATCTATTTTAGGTCGTTTATATGGTTTTTGGCCAATTTTGGTGTTTGTAGTCGTTTTTATGGTTTTTGGCCTATTTTAGGGTCGATATTTTGGATTTTGGCCAATTTTAGTGTTTGTAGTCGTTTTTTTTATGGTTTTTGGCCTATTTTATTGTTTGTAGTTGTTTTTAGTCTTTTTGGCCTATTTTACGGTCGATATTTGGGATTTTGGCAAATTTTAGTGTTTGTAGTCGTTTTTATGGTTTTTTTTTTCTAATTTTGGTGTTTGTAATCGTTTTTATGGTTTTTGGCCTATTTTAGAGTCGTTTTTATAGTTTTTGGCCAATTTTAGTGTTTGTTGTCATTTTTATGGTTTTTGGCCAGTTTTAGTATTTGTAGTCGTTTTTATGGTTTTTGGGCTATTTTAGTGTTTGTAGTGGTTTTTAATGTTTTTGGCCTATTTTAGTGTTTGTAGTCGACTTTTTATGGGTTTTGGCCAATTTTAGTGTTTGTTGTGGTTTTTTATGGGTTTTGGCCAATTTTAGTTTTTGTAGTCGTTTTTATGGTTTTTTGCCTATTTTAGTGTTTGTAGTGGTTTTTAATGTTTTGGGCCTATTTTAGGGTCGATATTTGGGATTTTGGCCAATTTTAGTGTTTGTAGTCGTTTTTATGGTTTTTGGCCTATTTTAGGGTCGATATTTGGGATTTTGCCCAATTTTAGTGTTTGTAGTCGTTTTTTATGGTTTTTAGACTATTTTATTGTTTGTAGTTGTTTTTAGTCTTTTTGGCCTATTTTACGGTCGATATTTGGGATTTTGGCAAATTTTAGTGTTTGTAGTCGTTTTTATGGTTTTTGGCTAATTTTGGTGTTTGTAATCGTTTTTATGGTTTTTGGCCTATTTTAGGGTCGTTTTTATAGTTTTTGGCCAATTTTAGTGTTTGTTGTCATTTTTATGGTTTTTGGCCAATTTTAGTATTTGTAGTCGTTTTTATGGTTTTTGGGCTATTTTAGTGTTTGTAGTGGTTTTTAATGTTTTTGGCCTATTTTAGTGTTTGTAGTCGACTTTTTATGGGTTTTGGCCAATTTTAGTGTTTGTTGTGGTTTTTTATGGGTTTTGGCCAATTTTAGTTTTTGTAGTCGTTTTTATGGTTTTTTGCCTATTTTAGTGTTTGTAGTGGTTTTTAATGTTTTGGGCCTATTTTAGGGTCGATATTTGGGATTTTGGCCAATTTTAGTGTTTGTAGTCGTTTTTATGGTTTTTGGCCTATTTTAGGGTCGATATTTGGGATTTTGGCCAATTTTAGTGTTTGTAGTCGTTTTTTATGGTTTTTAGACTATTTTATTGTTTGTAGTTGTTTTTAGTCTTTTTGGCCTATTTTACGGTCGATATTTGGGATTTTGGCAAATTTTAGTGTTTGTAGTCGTTTTTATGGTTTTTGGCTAATTTTGGTGTTTGTAATCGTTTTTATGGTTTTTGGCCTATTTTAGGGTCGTTTTTATAGTTTTTGGCCAATTTTAGTGTTTGTTGTCATTTTTATGGTTTTTGGCCAATTTTAGTATTTGTAGTCGTTTTTATGGTTTTTGGGCTATTTTAGTGTTTGTAGTGGTTTTTAATGTTTTTGGCCTATTTTAGTGTTTGTAGTCGACTTTTTATGGGTTTTGGCCAATTTTAGTGTTTGTAGTGGTTTTTTATGGGTTTTGGCCAATTTTAGTGTTTGTAGTCGTTTTTATGGTTTTTGGCCTATTTTAGTGTTGGTAGTGGTTTTTAATGTTTTTGGCCTATTTTAGGGTCGATATTTGGGATTTTGGCGAATTTTAGTGTTTGTAGTCGTTTTTATGGTTTTTGACCTATTTTAGGTCGTTTATATGCTTTTTTGGCCAATTTTAGTGTTTGTAGTCGTTTATATGGATTTTGGCCAATTTTGGTGTTTGTATTCGTTTTTATGGTTTTTGCCCTATTTTAATGTTTGTAGTCGTTTTTATGGTTTTTGGCCTATTTTAGGGTCGATATTTGGGATTTTGGCCAATTTTAGTTTTTGTAGTCGTTTTTATGATTTTTGGCATATTTTAGTTTTGTAGTCGTTTTTATGGTTTTTAGCCTATTTTAGGGTTTTTGGCCAATTTTAGTGTTTGTAGTCATTTTTATAGTTTTTGGCCAATTTTAGTGTTTGTAGTTGTTTTTATGGTTTTTGGCCTATTTTAGGGTCGTTTATATAGTGTTTGGCTAATTTTAGTGTTTGTAGTCGTTTTTATGGTTTTTGGCCTATTTTAGGTCGTTTATATGGTTTTTGGCCTATTTTAGTGTTTGTAGTCGTTTTTATGGGTTTTGGCCTATTTTAGTGTTTGTAGTGGTTTTTAATGTTTTTGGCCTATTTTAGGGTCGTTCATATAGTTTTTGGCCAATTTTAGTGTTTGTAGTCGACTTTTTATGGGTTTTGGCCAATTTTAGTGTTTGTGGTGGTTTTTTATGGGTTTTGGCCAATTTTAGTGTTTGTAGTCGTTTTTATGGTTTTTGGCCTATTTTAGTGTTTGTAGTGGTTTTTAATGTTTTTGGCCTATTTTAGGGTCGATATTTGGGATTTCGGCCAATTGTAGTGTTTGTAGTTGTTTTTATGGTTTTTGGCCAAATTATGGGTTTTGATCTATTTTAGGTCGTTTATATGGTTTTTGGCCAATTTTGGTGTTTGTAGTCGTTTTTATGGTTTTTGGCCTATTTTAGGGTCGATATTTTGGATTTTGGCCAATTTTAGTGTTTGTAGTCGTTTTTTTTATGGTTTTTGGCCTATTTTATTGTTTGTAGTTGTTTTTAGTCATTTTGGCCTATTTTACGGTCGATATTTGGGATTTTGGCAAATTTTAGTGTTTGTAGTCGTTTTTATGGTTTTTTTTTTTCTAATTTTGGTGTTTGTAATCGTTTTTATGGTTTTTGGCCTATTTTAGAGTCGTTTTTATAGTTTTTGGCCAATTTTAGTGTTTGTTGTCATTTTTATGGTTTTTGGCCAGTTTTAGTATTTGTAGTCGTTTTTATGGTTTTTGGGCTATTTTAGTGTTTGTAGTGGTTTTTAATGTTTTTGGCCTATTTTAGTGTTTGTAGTCGACTTTTTATGGGTTTTGGCCAATTTTAGTGTTTGTTGTGGTTTTTTATGGGTTTTGGCCAATTTTAGTTTTTGTAGTCGTTTTTATGGTTTTTTGCCTATTTTAGTGTTTGTAGTGGTTTTTAATGTTTTGGGCCTATTTTAGGGTCGATATTTGGGATTTTGGCCAATTTTAGTGTTTGTAGTCGTTTTTATGGTTTTTGGCCTATTTTAGGGTCGATATTTGGGATTTTGGCCAATTTTAGTGTTTGTAGTCGTTTTTTATGGTTTTTAGACTATTTTATTGTTTGTAGTTGTTTTTAGTCTTTTTGGCCTATTTTACGGTCGATATTTGGGATTTTGGCCAATTTTAGTGTTTGTAGTCGTTTTTTATGGTTTTTAGACTATTTTATTGTTTGTAGTTGTTTTTAGTCTTTTTGGCCTATTTTACGGTCGATATTTGGGATTTTGGCAAATTTTAGTGTTTGTAGTCGTTTTTATGGTTTTTTTTTCTAATTTTGGTGTTTGTAATCGTTTTTATGGTTTTTGGCCTATTTTAGAGTCGTTTTTATAGTTTTTGGCCAATTTTAGTGTTTGTTGTCATTTTTATGGTTTTTGGCCAGTTTTAGTATTTGTAGTCATTTTTATGGTTTTTGGGCTATTTTAGTGTTTGTAGTGGTTTTTAATGTTTTTGGCCTATTTTAGTGTTTGTAGTCGACTTTTTATGGGTTTTGGCCAATTTTAGTGTTTGTAGTGGTTTTTTATGGGTTTTGGCCAATTTTAGTTTTTGTAGTCGTTTTTATGGTTTTTTGCCTATTTTAGTGTTTGTAGTGGTTTTTAATGTTTTGGGCCTATTTTAGGGTCGATATTTGGGATTTTGGCCAATTTTAGTGTTTGTAGTCGTTTTTATGGTTTTTGGCCTATTTTAGGGTCGATATTTGGGATTTTGGCCAATTTTAGTGTTTGTAGTCGTTTTTTATGGTTTTTAGACTATTTTATTGTTTGTAGTTGTTTTTAGTCTTTTTGGCCTATTTTACGGTCGATATTTGGGATTTTGGCAAATTTTAGTGTTTGTAGTCGATTTTATGGTTTTTGGCTAATTTTGGTGTTTGTAATCGTTTTTATGGTTTTTGGCCTATTTTAGGGTCGTTTTTATAGTTTTTGGCCAATTTTAGTGTTTGTTGTCATTTTTATGGTTTTTGGCCAATTTTAGTATTTGTAGTCGTTTTTATGGTTTTTGGGCTATTTTAGTGTTTGTAGTGGTTTTTAATGTGTTTGGCCTATTTTAGTGTTTGTAGTCGACTTTTTATGGGTTTTGGCCAATTTTAGTGTTTGTAGTGGTTTTTTATGGGTTTTGGCCAATTTTAGTGTTTGTAGTCGTTTTTATGGTTTTTGGCCTATTTTAGTGTTGGTAGTGGTTTTTAATGTTTTTGGCCTATTTTAGGGTCGATATTTGGGATTTTGGCGAATTTTAGTGTTTGTAGTCGTTTTTATGGTTTTTGACCTATTTTAGGTCGTTTATATGCTTTTTTGGCCAATTTTAGTGTTTGTAGTCGTTTATATGGATTTTGGCCAATTTTGGTGTTTGTATTCGTTTTTATGGTTTTTGGCCTATTTTAATGTTTGTAGTCGTTTTTATGGTTTTTGGCCTATTTTAGGGTCGATATTTGGGATTTTGGCCTATTTTAGTTTTTGTAGTCGTTTTTATGATTTTTGGCAAATTTTAGTGTTTGTAGTCGATTTTATGGTTTTTGGCTAATTTTGGTGTTTGTAATCGTTTTTATGGTTTTTGGCCTATTTTAGGGTCGTTTTTATAGTTTTTGGCCAATTTTAGTGTTTGTTGTCATTTTTATGGTTTTTGGCCAATTTTAGTATTTGTAGTCGTTTTTATGGTTTTTGGGCTATTTTAGTGTTTGTAGTGGTTTTTAATGTGTTTGGCCTATTTTAGTGTTTGTAGTCGACTTTTTATGGGTTTTGGCCAATTTTAGTGTTTGTAGTGGTTTTTTAGGGGTTTTGGCCAATTTTAGTGTTTGTAGTGGTTTTTTATGGGTTTTGGCCAATTTTAATGTTTGTAGTCGTTTTTATGGTTTTTGGCCTATTTTAGTGTTTGTAGTGGTTTTTAATGTTTTTGGCCTATTTTAGGGTCGATATTTGGGATTTTGGCCAATTGTAGTGTTTGTAGTCGTTTTTATGGTTTTTGGCCAAATTATGGGCTTTGATCTATTTTAGGTCGTTTATATGGTTTTTGGCCAATTTTGGTGTTTGTAGTCGTTTTTATGGTTTTTGGCCTATTTTAGGGTCGATATTTTGGATTTTGGCCAATTTTAGTGTTTGTAGTCGTTTTTTTTTTTATGGTTTTTGGCCTATTTTATTGTTTGTAGTTGTTTTTAGTCTTTTTGGCCTATTTTACGGTCGATATTTGGGATTTTGGCAAATTTTAGTGTTTGTAGTCGTTTTTATGGTTTTTTTTTTCTAATTTTGGTGTTTGTAATCGTTTTTATGGTTTTTGGCCTATTTTAGAGTCGTTTTTATAGTTTTTGGCCAATTTTAGTGTTTGTTGTCATTTTTATGGTTTTTGGCCAATTTTAGTATTTGTAGTCGTTTTTATGGTTTTTGGGCTATTTTAGTGTTTGTAGTGGTTTTTAATGTTTTTGGCCTATTTTAGTGTTTGTAGTCGACTTTTTATGGGTTTTGGCCAATTTTAGTGTTTGTAGTGGTTTTTTATGGGTTTTGGCCAATTTTAGTGTTTGTAGTCGTTTTTATGGTTTTTGGCCTATTTTAGTGTTGGTAGTGGTTTTTAATGTTTTTGGCCTATTTTAGGGTCGATATTAGGGATTTTGGCGAATTTTAGTGTTTGTAGTCGTTTTTATGATTTTTGACCTATTTTAGGTCGTTTATATGCTTTTTTGGCCAATTTTAGTGTTTGTAGTCGTTTATATGGATTTTGGCCAATTTTGGTGTTTGTATTCGTTTTTATGGTTTTTGCCCTATTTTAATGTTTGTAGTCGTTTTTATGGTTTTTGGCCTATTTTAGGGTCGATATTTGGGATTTTGGCCAATTTTAGTTTTTGTAGTCGTTTTTATGATTTTTGGCATATTTTAGTTTTGTAGTTGTTTTTATGGTTTTTAGCCTATTTTAGGGTTTTTGGCCAATTTTAGTGTTTGTAGTCATTTTTATAGTTTTTGGCCAATTTTAGTGTTTGTAGTTGTTTTTATGGTTTTTGGCCTATTTTAGGGTCGTTTATATAGTGTTTGGCTAATTTTAGTGTTTGTAGTAGTTTTTTATGGTTTTTGGCCTATTTTAGTGTTTGTAGTCGACTTTTTATGGGTTTTGGCCAATTTTAGTGTTTGTGGTGGTTTTTTATGGGTTTTGGCCAATTTTAGTGTTTGTAGTCGTTTTTATGGTTTTTGGCCTATTTTAGTGTTTGTAGTGGTTTTTAATGTTTTTGGCCTATTTTAGGGTCGATATTTGGGATTTTGGCCAATTGTAGTGTTTGTAGTTGTTTTTATGGTTTTTGGCCAAATTATGGGTTTTGATCTATTTTAGGTCGTTTATATGGTTTTTGGCCAATTTTGGTGTTTGTAGTCGTTTTTATGGTTTTTGGCCTATTTTAGGGTCGATATTTTGGATTTTGGCCAATTTTAGTGTTTGTAGTCGTTTTTTTTATGGTTTTTGGCCTATTTTATTGTTTGTAGTTGTTTTTAGTCTTTTTGGCCTATTTTACGGTCGATATTTGGGATTTTGGCAAATTTTAGTGTTTGTAGTCGTTTTTATGGTTTTTTTTTCTAATTTTGGTGTTTGTAATCGTTTTTATGGTTTTTGGCCTATTTTAGAGTCGTTTTTATAGTTTTTGGCCAATTTTAGTGTTTGTTGTCATTTTTATGGTTTTTGGCCAATTTTAGTATTTGTAGTCGTTTTTATGGTTTTTGGGCTATTTTAGTGTTTGTAGTGGTTTTTAATGTTTTTGGCCTATTTTAGTGTTTGTAGTCGACTTTTTATGGGTTTTGGCCAATTTTAGTGTTTGTAGTGGTTTTTTATGGGTTTTGGCCAATTTTAGTTTTTGTAGTCGTTTTTATGGTTTTTTGCCTATTTTAGTGTTTGTAGTGGTTTTTAATGTTTTGGGCCTATTTTAGGGTCGATATTTGGGATTTTGGCCAATTTTAGTGTTTGTAGTCGTTTTTATGGTTTTTGGCCTATTTTAGGGTCGATATTTGGGATTTTGGCCAATTTTAGTGTTTGTAGTCGTTTTTTATGGTTTTTAGACTATTTTATTGTTTGTAGTTGTTTTTAGTCTTTTTGGCCTATTTTACGGTCGATATTTGGGATTTTGGCAAATTTTAGTGTTTGTAGTCGTTTTTATGGTTTTTGGCTAATTTTGGTGTTTGTAATCGTTTTTATGGTTTTTGGCCTATTTTAGGGTCGTTTTTATAGTTTTTGGCCAATTTTAGTGTTTGTTGTCATTTTTATGGTTTTTGGCCAATTTTAGTATTTGTAGTCGTTTTTATGGTTTTTGGGCTATTTTAGTGTTTGTAGTGGTTTTTAATGTTTTTGGCCTATTTTAGTGTTTGTAGTCGACTTTTTATGGGTTTTGGCCAATTTTAGTGTTTGTAGTGGTTTTTTATGGGTTTTGGCCAATTTTAGTGTTTGTAGTCGTTTTTATGGTTTTTGGCCTATTTTAGTGTTGGTAGTGGTTTTTAATGTTTTTGGCCTATTTTAGGGTCGATATTTGGGATTTTGGCGAATTTTAGTGTTTGTAGTCGTTTTTATGATTTTTGACCTATTTTAGGTCGTTTATATGCTTTTTTGGCCAATTTTAGTGTTTGTAGTCGTTTATATGGATTTTGGCCAATTTTGGTGTTTGTATTCGTTTTTATGGTTTTTGCCCTATTTTAATGTTTGTAGTCGTTTTTATGGTTTTTGGCCTATTTTAGGGTCGATATTTGGGATTTTGGCCAATTTTAGTTTTTGTAGTCGTTTTTATGATTTTTGGCATATTTTAGTTTTGTAGTCGTTTTTATGGTTTTTAGCCTATTTTAGGGTTTTTGGCCAATTTTAGTGTTTGTAGTCATTTTTATAGTTTTTGGCCAATTTTAGTGTTTGTAGTTGTTTTTATGGTTTTTGGCCTATTTTAGGGTCGTTTATATAGTGTTTGGCTAATTTTAGTGTTTGTAGTAGTTTTTATGGTTTTTGGCCTATTTTAGTGTTTGTAGTCGACTTTTTATGGGTTTTGGCCAATTTTAGTGTTTGTGGTGGTTTTTTATGGGTTTTGGCCAATTTTAGTGTTTGTAGTCGTTTTTATGGTTTTTGGCCTATTTTAGTGTTTGTAGTGGTTTTTAATGTTTTTGGCCTATTTTAGGGTCGATATTTGGGATTTTGGCCAATTGTAGTGTTTGTAGTTGTTTTTATGGTTTTTGGCCAAATTATGGGTTTTGATCTATTTTAGGTCGTTTATATGGTTTTTGGCCAATTTTGGTGTTTGTAGTCGTTTTTATGGTTTTTGGCCTATTTTAGGGTCGATATTTTGGATTTTGGCCAATTTTAGTGTTTGTAGTCGTTTTTTTTATGGTTTTTGGCCTATTTTATTGTTTGTAGTTGTTTTTAGTCATTTTGGCCTATTTTACGGTCGATATTTGGGATTTTGGCAAATTTTAGTGTTTGTAGTCATTTTTATGGTTTTTTTTTTTCTAATTTTGGTGTTTGTAATCGTTTTTATGGTTTTTGGCCTATTTTAGAGTCGTTTTTATAGTTTTTGGCCAATTTTAGTGTTTGTTGTCATTTTTATGGTTTTTGGCCAGTTTTAGTATTTGTAGTCGTTTTTATGGTTTTTGGGCTATTTTAGTGTTTGTAGTGGTTTTTAATGTTTTTGGCCTATTTTAGTGTTTGTAGTCGACTTTTTATGGGTTTTGGCCAATTTTAGTGTTTGTTGTGGTTTTTTATGGGTTTTGGCCAATTTTAGTTTTTGTAGTCGTTTTTATGGTTTTTTGCCTATTTTAGTGTTTGTAGTGGTTTTTAATGTTTTGGGCCTATTTTAGGGTCGATATTTGGGATTTTGGCCAATTTTAGTGTTTGTAGTCGTTTTTATGGTTTTTGGCCTATTTTCGGGTCGATATTTGGGATTTTGGCCAATTTTAGTGTTTGTAGTCGTTTTTTATGGTTTTTAGACTATTTTATTGTTTGTAGTTGTTTTTAGTCTTTTTGGCCTATTTTACGGTCGATATTTGGGATTTTGGCAAATTTTAGTGTTTGTAGTCGTTTTTATGGTTTTTGGCTAATTTTGGTGTTTGTAATCGTTTTTATGGTTTTTGGCCTATTTTAGGG
The DNA here is from genome assembly GCF_020283565.1 of Trifolium pratense. Taxonomy (NCBI): domain Eukaryota; kingdom Viridiplantae; phylum Streptophyta; class Magnoliopsida; order Fabales; family Fabaceae; genus Trifolium; species Trifolium pratense. The sequence goes on along the minus strand of NC_060059.1, from coordinate 45,780,516 downwards.
TCGTTTTTATAGTTTTTGGCCAATTTTAGTGTTTGTTGTCATTTTTATGGTTTTTGGCCAATTTTAGTATTTGTAGTCGTTTTTATGGTTTTTGGGCTATTTTAGTGTTTGTAGTGGTTTTTAATGTTTTTGGCCTATTTTAGTGTTTGTAGTCGACTTTTTATGGGTTTTGGCCAATTTTAGTGTTTGTAGTGGTTTTTTATGGGTTTTGGCCAATTTTAGTGTTTGTAGTCGTTTTTATGGTTTTTGGCCTATTTTAGTGTTGGTAGTGGTTTTTAATGTTTTTGGCCTATTTTAGGGTCGATATTTGGGATTTTGGCGAATTTTAGTGTTTGTAGTCGTTTTTATGGTTTTTGACCTATTTTAGGTCGTTTATATGCTTTTTTGGCCAATTTTAGTGTTTGTAGTCGTTTATATGGATTTTGGCCAATTTTGGTGTTTGTATTCGTTTTTATGGTTTTTGCCCTATTTTAATGTTTGTAGTCGTTTTTATGGTTTTTGGCCTATTTTAGGGTCGATATTTGGGATTTTGGCCAATTTTAGTTTTTGTAGTCGTTTTTATGATTTTTGGCATATTTTAGTTTTGTAGTCGTTTTTATGGTTTTTAGCCTATTTTAGGGTTTTTGGCCAATTTTAGTGTTTGTAGTCATTTTTATAGTTTTTGGCCAATTTTAGTGTTTGTAGTTGTTTTTATGGTTTTTGGCCTATTTTAGGGTCGTTTATATAGTGTTTGGCTAATTTTAGTGTTTGTAGTCGTTTTTATGGTTTTTGGCCTATTTTAAGTCGTTTATATGGTTTTTGGCCTATTTTAGTGTTTGTAGTCGTTTTTATGGGTTTTGGCCTATTTTAGTGTTTGTAGTGGTTTTTAATGTTTTTGGCCTATTTTAGGGTCGTTCATATAGTTTTTGGCCAATTTTAGTGTTTGTAGTCGACTTTTTATGGGTTTTGGCCAATTTTAGTGTTTGTGGTGGTTTTTTATGGGTTTTGGCCAATTTTAGTGTTTGTAGTCGTTTTTATGGTTTTTGGCCTATTTTAGTGTTTGTAGTGGTTTTTAATGTTTTTGGCCTATTTTAGGGTCGATATTTGGGATTTCGGCCAATTGTAGTGTTTGTAGTTGTTTTTATGGTTTTTGGCCAAATTATGGGTTTTGATCTATTTTAGGTCGTTTATATGGTTTTTGGCCAATTTTGGTGTTTGTAGTCGTTTTTATGGTTTTTGGCCTATTTTAGGGTCGATATTTTGGATTTTGGCCAATTTTAGTGTTTGTAGTCGTTTTTATGGTTTTTGGCCTATTTTAGTGTTGGTAGTGGTTTTTAATGTTTTTGGCCTATTTTAGGGTCGATATTTGGGATTTTGGCGAATTTTAGTGTTTGTAGTCGTTTTTATGATTTTTGACCTATTTTAGGTCGTTTATATGCTTTTTTGGCCAATTTTAGTGTTTGTAGTCGTTTATATGGATTTTGGCCAATTTTGGTGTTTGTATTCGTTTTTATGGTTTTTGCCCTATTTTAATGTTTGTAGTCGTTTTTATGGTTTTTGGCCTATTTTAGGGTCGATATTTGGGATTTTGGCCAATTTTAGTTTTTGTAGTCGTTTTTATGATTTTTGGCATATTTTAGTTTTGTAGTCGTTTTTATGGTTTTTAGCCTATTTTAGGGTTTTTGGCCAATTTTAGTGTTTGTAGTCATTTTTATAGTTTTTGGCCAATTTTAGTGTTTGTAGTTGTTTTTATGGTTTTTGGCCTATTTTAGGGTCGTTTATATAGTGTTTGGCTAATTTTAGTGTTTGTAGTCGTTTTTATGGTTTTTGGCCTATTTTAGGTCGTTTATATGGTTTTTGGCCTATTTTAGTGTTTGTAGTCGTTTTTATGGGTTTTGGCCTATTTTAGTGTTTGTAGTGGTTTTTAATGTTTTTGGCCTATTTTAGGGTCGTTCATATAGTTTTTGGCCAATTTTAGTGTTTGTAGTCGACTTTTTATGGGTTTTGGCCAATTTTAGAGTTTGTGGTGGTTTTTTATGGGTTTTGGCCAATTTTAGTGTTTGTAGTCGTTTTTATGGTTTTTGGCCTATTTTAGTGTTGGTAGTGGTTTTTAATGTTTTTGGCCTATTTTAGGGTCGATATTTGGGATTTTGGCGAATTTTAGTGTTTGTAGTCGTTTTTATGGTTTTTGACCTATTTTAGGTCGTTTATATGCTTTTTTGGCCAATTTTAGTGTTTGTAGTCGTTTATATGGATTTTGGCCAATTTTGGTGTTTGTATTCGTTTTTATGGTTTTTGGCCTATTTTAATGTTTGTAGTCGTTTTTATGGTTTTTGGCCTATTTTAGGGTCGATATTTGGGATTTTGGCCTATTTTAGTTTTTGTAGTCGTTTTTATGATTTTTGGCATATTTTAGTGTTTGTAGTCGTTTTTAATGTTTTGGGCCTATTTTAGGGTCGATATTTGGGATTTTGGCCAATTTTAGTGTTTGTAGTCGTTTTTATGGTTTTTGCCCTATTTTAGGGTCGATATTTGGGATTTTGGCCAATTTTAGTGTTTGTAGTCGTTTTTTATGGTTTTTAGACTATTTTATTGTTTGTAGTTGTTTTTAGTCTTTTTGGCCTATTTTACGGTCGATATTTGGGATTTTGGCAAATTTTAGTGTTTGTAGTCGTTTTTATGGTTTTTGGCTAATTTTGGTGTTTGTAATCGTTTTTATGGTTTTTGGCCTATTTTAGGGTCGTTTTTATAGTTTTTGGCCAATTTTAGTGTTTGTTGTCATTTTTATGGTTTTTGGCCAAATTTAGTATTTGTAGTCGTTTTTATGGTTTTTGGGCTATTTTAGTGTTTGTAGTGGTTTTTAATGTTTTTGGCCTATTTTAGTGTTTGTAGTCGACTTTTTATGGGTTTTGGCCAATTTTAGTGTTTGTAGTGGTTTTTTATGGGTTTTGGTCAATTTTAGTGTTTGTAGTGGTTTTTTATGGGTTTTGGCCAATTTTAGTGTTTGTAGTCGTTTTTATGGTTTTTGGCCTATTTTAGTGTTGGTAGTGGTTTTTAATGTTTTTGGCCTATTTTAGGGTCGATATTTGGGATTTTGGCGAATTTTAGTGTTTGTAGTCGTTTTTATGGTTTTTGACCTATTTTAGGTCGTTTATATGCTTTTTTGGCCAATTTTAGTGTTTGTAGTCGTTTATATGGATTTTGGCTAATTTTGGTGTTTGTATTCGTTTTTATGGTTTTTGGCCTATTTTAATGTTTGTAGTCGTTTTTATGGTTTTTGGCCTATTTTAGGGTCGATATTTGGGATTTTGGCCTATTTTAGTTTTTGTAGTCGTTTTTATGATTTTTGGCATATTTTAGTGTTTGTAGTCGTTTTTATGGTTTTTAGCCTATTTTAGGGTTTTTGGCCAATTTTAGTGTTTGTAGTCATTTTTATAGTTTTTGGCCAATTTTAGTGTTTTTAGTGGTTTTTATGGTTTTTGGCCTATTTTAGGGTCGTTTATATAGTGTTTGGCTAATTTTAGTGTTTGTAGTAGTTTTTTTATGGTTTTTGGCCTATTTTATTGTTTGTAGTCGTTTTTATGGTTTTTGGCCTATTTTATTGTTTGTCGTTGTTTTTATGGTTTTTGGCCTATTTTACGGTCGATATTTGGTATTTTGGCCAATTTTGGTGTTTGTAATCGTTCTTATGGTTTTTGGCCTATTTTAGTGTTTGTAATCGTTTTTATGGTTTTTGGCCTATTTTAATGTATGTAGTCGTTTTTATTGTTTTTGGCCTATTTTAGGGTCGATATTTGGGATTTTGGCCAATTTTAGTTTTTGTAGTCGTTTTTATGATTTTTGGCATATTTTAGTATTTGTAATCGTTTTTATGGTTTTTTGCCAATTTTAGTGTTTGTGGTCATTTTTATAGTTTTTGGCCAATTTTAGTGTTTGTAGACATTTTTATGGTTTTTGGCCAATTATAGTGTTTGTAGTCGTTTTTATGTTTTTTTGCCTATTTTAGGGCCGTTTATAGTTTTTGGGCAATTTTAGTGTTTGTAGTTGTTTTTTATGGGTTTTGGCCTATTTTAGTGTTTGTAGTGATTTTTAATGTTTTTGGCCTATTTTAGGGTCGTTCATATTTGGCCAATTTTAGTGTTTGTAGTCGTTTTGGCCAATTTTAGTGTTTGTAGTCGTTTTTTATGGTTTTTGGCCTATTTTATTGTTTTTAGTCGTTTTTATGGTTTTTGGCCTATTTTAGGACGTTTATATGGATTTTGGCCAATTTTAGTATTTGTAGTCGTTTTTATGGTTTTTGGGCTATTTTAGTGTTTGTAGTGGTTTTTAATGTTTTTGGCCAATTTTAGTGTTTGTAGTCATTTTTATGGATTTTTGCCCATTTAATTGTTTGTAGTCGTTTTTATGTTTTTTGGCCTATTTTAGGGTCGTTTTTATAGTTTTTGGGCAATTTTAGTGTTTGTAGTCGTTTTGGGCAATTTTAGTGTTTGTAGTCGTTTTTATGGTTTTTGGCCTATTTTAGGGTCGATATTTGGGATTTTGGCCATTTTTAGTTTTTGTAGTCGTTTTTATGATTTTTGGCATATTTTCGTGTTTGTAGTCGTTTTTATGGGTTTTGGCCTATTTTAGTGTTTGTAGTGGTTTTTAATGTTTTTGGCCTATTTTAGGGTCGTTTATATAGTGTTTGGCCAATTTTAGTGTTTGTAGTCGTTTTTATGGTTTTTGGCGTATTTTAGTGTTTGTAGTCGTTTTTATGGGTTTTGGCCTATTTTAGTGTTTGTAGTGGTTTTTATGGGTTTTGGCCTATTTTAGGGTCGTTTATATAGTGTTTGGCCAATTTTAGTGTTTGTAGTCGTTTTTATGGTTTTTGGCCTATTTTAGGGTCAATATTTGGGATTTTGGCCAATTTTAGTTTTGTAGTCGTTTTTTATGATTTTTGGCATATTTTAGTGTTTGCAGTTGTTTTTATAGTTTTTGGCTAATTTTGGTGTTTGGAATCGTTTTTATGGTTTTTGGCTAATTTTAGTGTGTTGTAATCGTTTTTATGGTATTTGAACTATTTTAGGTCGTTTATATGGTTTTTGGCCAATTTTGGTGTTTGTAGTCGTTTTTATGGTTTTTTGGCCTATTTTAGGGTCGTTTATATAGTTTTTGGCCAATTTTAGTGTTTGTAATCATTTTTATGCTTTTTGGCCAATTTTAGTATTTGTTGTCGTTTTTATGTTTTTTCGGCTATTTTAGTGTTTGCAGTGGTTTTTAATGTTTTTGGCCTATTTTAGTGTTTGTAGTCGACTTTTTAGGGGTTTTGGCCAATTTTAGTGTTTGTAGTGGTTTTTTTATGGGTTTTGGCCAATTTTAATGTTTGTAGTCGTTTTTATGGTTTTTGGCCTATTTTAGTGTTTGTAGTGGTTTTTAATGTTTTTGGCCTATTTTAGGGTCGATATTTGGGATTTTGGCCAATTGTAGTGTTTGTAGTCGTTTTTATGGTTTTTGGCCAAATTATGGGTTTTGACCTATTTTAGGTCGTTTATATGGTTTTTGGCCAATTTTGGTGTTTGTAGTCGTTTTTATGGTTTTTGGCCTATTGTAGGGTCGATATTTGGGATTTTGGCCAATTTTAGTGTTTGTAGTCGTTTTATGGTTTTTGGCCTATTTTATTGTTTATAGTCATTTTTATGGTTTTTGGCCTATTTTAGGGTCGATATTTGGGATTTTGGCCAATTTTAGTTTTTGTAGTTGTTTTTTTATGGTTTTTGGCCTATTTTATTGTTTGTAGTTGTTTTTAGTCTTTTTGGCCTATTTTACGGCCGATATTTGAGATTTTGGCAAATTTTAGTGTTTGTAGTCGTTTTTATGGTTATTTTTTTTTTAATTTTGGTGTTTGTAATCATTTTTATGGTTTTTGGCCTATTTTAGAGTCGTTTTTATAGTTTTTGGCCAATTTTAGTGTTTGTTGTCATTTTTATGGTTTTTGGCCAATTTTAGTATTTGTAGTCGTTTTTATGGTTTTTGGGCTATTTTAGTGTTTGTAGTGGTTTTTAATGTTTTTGGCCTATTTTAGTGTTTGTAGTCGACTTTTTATGGGTTTTGGCCAATTTTAGTGTTTGTAGTGGTTTTTTATGGGTTTTGGCCAATTTTAGTTTTTGTAGTCGTTTTTATGGTTTTTGGCCTATTTTAGTGTTTGTAGTGGTTTTTAATACTCTAAAAAAAATTGATAAAGCTATCCTTCAGGGATGCATGTATATGTATTTTGAATTCTTCTGGAATTCATAAGAAATAATTTATAAGAAGTTCTTCAAGAACTATATAACATCATTATAATGTAAAATTAATCATTTATGCAATTCTTCAGGAATGCATACAACATCGAGTTCTTCAGGAACTGTATAACATATATTATAATGTAATAGGAATACATATATTGGTGCAATCCTTCAGGGATGCAGAAATATATTGAATTATTCACGAGTTCTTCAAAAACTCTATAAATATAATAGATCTTATCAATTATTTTGTACATCCTTCAGGGATGTGTCCCAATTGAATTCATCAAGATTTCATGGAGAACAAAATTTGGAATTTTTAAGTTCTTTAAGAACTATATAATAGATCAAATCAGTTATTTTTTTCAATCCTTCAGGGATTGATATTTTAGAAGCGTAGGTTTATGAATCTTCAGGATTCATATTTTAAAATTTCATCATACTATGAATCTTCAGGATTCATATTTTAAAAATTTCACTACGATACTTCTGGATCGTAGGCTGTGAATCAATATGAAAAAAAACGAAAAAAATAGAATAAAAAATACAAGAAATAAAATTATCACCTTTCATGGTTGCTATACCTTTCTAGAGAGGGGAGAGAGACTATCGTGCTGATAACGTGTTATGAACTATTTCTAGAGAATAACTAGAATAGAGAAGAAGGAGAGAAAGGGAGAAGAGAAAGGAATAGACTATTGTATTGTTCTATTCAAGGTGTGTGTTTTACATTGTGAGATAGTCATATATATAGGAGATTACATGGGCCAAGAATATGGGCATAGACAAATGGACATCCACATTTATACTATTCATAACAATATATTTGTTTTTAATGAGTTTAATTGCACATGCCCATTTTTTTCTCTATAAATATGATCTTTGTGTGAGCATTTCATCTCATTCATTTTCTAACTCTTTTCTCTTTCTAACTCATATTTGTTGTGTTTACTTTTATTTTCTTCTTTCTTTTATTTTTTTCAATCTTTTGATGATTTTTTCTTCATCTATTTTTTCGGGAATATCAAGAACATCTTGGGATGAGTCACAAAATTGAAAACAATAATGACATACTGTTAATCTAGATTTTTTGTAGAAAAATATTTCTTATGTAGATGTTAGTGGAAAAAGTGGTTATGAGAAGATGAACAATCAAGCCTTTTGATTGATAATATATTGTTTACTGCACTATAAACTAACCATTTTGTTGCTAAATATTAATTAATAAAATAATTTATGTATTATGTATTTTTCTTTTTTAAAAAATAGAATAAAATAATATATACAGTTTCTATTTACTAATTTCTAATAAAATAAAACAGGTTTTGTGCTAATGTTGAGTGTTTTTTCATTTTAATATAATAATATGTTCCTCGGTTGAATAAAAAAAGAGTTAAATCTATTGACACTAAATGTTTAACCAACCTCAAAAGAGTTTTGTGTGCTGAAACATAAAAATTGAGACATGGAATTAAAATTGACAGAATTCAAGTGAAGTTATTCCCATTTTACTTGCAAAAAAACTATAAGTACAACGATAATAAGAAAAAAGAAAATGCATCACCAATAAAATAAGGAAATATTTAAAAGAAAATATTTGAAATTGAGGTGATGTGTATAACGAGAAATAAAATTGGTAACAAAAAAATTGAGATGATTTAGCAAATTATTAATGTGAAGAATTATATACGACATAAAAAAAATACTATGCTATATATAGTATATATAAATATGGTATTGTAGGTGATCATATATAATTGAAAAAAAATAAATTGAATATCATAAACATATTAAATTGGAAAATAGATGACAACGAATTAAATTAAAATATATTATTATATTATTTGGGACCATTTTTTCAAAGAAATTTGTACACATGACATTGTAAAAATGATTCTCTTCTCTTGTGCATTTTACAATTAATTCTCACTTAGTCAAAAACAAAACAATTAATTATCATATTAAATTAATTTCATCCAATGAATTATTTTCGGTTTTAACAATTATTTTTTGGTTTACAATTAAGGTATGTTTTAATTAGAATATGTCTGAAAATTCTTTAAAAAAAAAAGTATGTAATTTAAATTCAAGGAAGAGCGATGTTAATAATTAGTGTATTAACTAGACTATTACCCGTGCAATGCACGGGTCTTATGTAATGTTTTATACCGTAACATCAAACAATTATTTGTATAGATAGTAAATTTAAATCCAAACAATAGGTATTATCAAAATAATAATAACAATAGCAGTTATATAAATGTGATATAGATATCAAATATTGGTTTATACATTTGAAAAAACTTATTTATACACCACATTGAAAGTTACCTTTAATCCATTGGTTACCTTATCTAAATGTGATCTAGGTATATTCTTTATTAACATTGGTTAGCAATATCTTTAATCAATTATTTAATATAACTATATAATTGACCATGAGAAAAAGTTGATGTTGAAACATAATAATTTTTTTGTATTATAAATTTCATTGGAGGATTCTGAGTTGGATAAACTACTTCATTATTGAATTTGTCATTTATATTAATTTTGAAACATATCGGGACAAATATAAATCAATTTAACCCATACTCAAAATCGAATATGATAAAAATCACGCAGAGCATGCAAACCATCAGTGATTTTTTTTTACTAACACTTCAAATTGAATTTTATTTGGATCAACCAAAAAAACGTGACAATGAATTTGCATACCAAAATCATCGGTAAATAGTCCTGACAATTGACCAACTCCCTATATACACAAAGATTGGACAAAAGATTATTAACAAAAACATTAACTATTTTAAACCAAAAATAATAAAATGAACAAAAAAATAATTAAAATGAATAGTAACCCAAAATCCAAAACAACAAATAATAATAATAATAATATAATATTAATGTTAATAATAATAATAATAATTAGTACCACACATTAAATGAATGTAAGTGGATGATGTGGCTAAATGAAAGGTTTTCATTGATTTAAGTGAGTGATGTGGATTAGGGTTTAGATAGTCAATTGGATAACTATCTAGAATTTATATATATAGATAGATAGATAGATATTCTTCTCTTCTACCACATGGCATGCTTGCAGTAATCCTCTCTTCTCCTTGATTTGATAATTAGTGTAATAATATTCACAATTATTACATGTTGACCGACCTAGCATTCCACCATATCTCAACTCCTTAATTTATGCTATCAGTAAAAAATGATTTATTGATTGCATATTTTTAAATTTTAAATTTTAAATTGGTAAACATTTATATCAATTATAAATCACATTTATGTCAATTTTTTTTGTTAATTATAAATCGCATTGATGCACAATGAAAACTGTATCACATGTAATTGTAAAAAAAATTGATTCGATCCCTTCTCATCATGATATATATATATATATATACATATATTACCTGAGTGCAGTTCCCTATTGTAAAGGTTCAATATCCATTGGATTTATTTTTGTAGGAGTTATAGGATTATCTATGTGATTTAGTTTCTTTTTTACAATTATGTAATGTAGTTTATTATAGGATTATTTATGTAATGTAGTTTTTTTTTTCCTACCAATTATGTAAAGTTTATGGATATATATAATTGATAATTTTATAATTGATAATTTGGTTCTCTATTCAGAATTTTGTTTGGATTTGTCCCTACAGTTTTTAATGAGGTTGATGATAAAATAACTAGACAAAAACCAAACGTCCCATAATAGATATCATGTAAAAAAATTATTGGTCAACACATAATTTGGCCCCAGCAGTACAATTTGAAAATCTTAAAGTTTATTAGGGTGGACTTTGGTTATTTCTTATTACCATAGCTCCTTAGAGCCATTTGTATAAGCAAGAACCATTTATTTTTACGTTAAAAAAAACCATTTATTTTTCTTTTTTCGCAAAATTGGTGCTGATTGATATCAATTAATTGATTCACTCATCAATACATTTTTTTTTTATTTCAATTAAAATCATATATGGCAATAATTCAAAGAATTTTTTTTTGGGTACATATAATTCAAAGAATTCTAATTCTAATAAATGTTTACTAGCTCATTTTTTTTCAGCAAATAAAATAATGAAATTGAAATATATTAATATATTTGGGCGTAAATTAGCCACACGTTTTGTTTAATAAAAATGGAAATATCAATCTATATAATTATAGCAAATTCGAATTAAAAGTATGAATAAAAGAAAATCCTCTAAAAATAATTTTATATTAATCTTTGGCATAAAATAAAAAGCTAATTGAAAGAAGTATTTATCTAAATGATTTTTTTATATTTTAAGGAAAAGGATTTTAATTTTTGTATTGTAAATAAAAGCTTTTTAATAATTTTTATTTTTTAAAAACTATAGGTACATTAAAACGAAATAAATTTTTTTAAAATGAAATATTTTTTATAAATAATTATAGCTACACTAATTTCTTTTTATGAATACATTAAAAAAAAATTAACTGTAGTATATATATTTATTGACTGTAGTATATACATTAAATGATTTTTTTTATATTTTAAGGAAAAAGATTTTAATTTTTATATTGTAAATAAAAGCTTTTTAATAATTTTTATTTTTTAAAAACTATAGGTACATTAAAACGAAATAAATTTTTTTAAAATGAATTTTTTTTTATAAATAATTATAGCTACACTAATTTCTTTTTATGAATACATTAAAAAAAAATTGACTATAGTATATATATTTATTGATTGTAGTATATTTAAAATAGTTGGAAAACATATGGTAATGCAATATATTTTTGGAAATGTCAAATATTGGATGAACCCCATAAATTAAGGCAATTTCAAAAATTAAGGGATTAGTAAAAGCTTGTGGTGGTAAACAATTTCTCTATCATAAATTCATATTACTTTTTTTCATCAATGGTTGAGATGTAGAAAACCTTGCATTTATACATTTTTTCTTTGCCCGGGGGCTTTATTTTAACACGTTTATACATGATTTTATACTTTTACTCATATATTCATATATTGACCTATTTTTTTGTATTTTTTTATGGGGCTCGTGTTCATTTTTTTTTGTTATTTATATATGACTTTTTTTTTTGTTGTTGATTTACATGAAGACTATAAATTTATATTCATATATTAAGACAATAATCTATTTTTATTCTATAATTTATGTGAGACTTTTGTATTTATAATTTATATGGGCATATATTTTTGCACATGTATTATTTTGGGGCTATACTTACGTGGCGGTCGAACTCTGGATTATCAGATAATTCTTCCATGAGAAGAAGAGGGTTAATATCAAAAAAATATATTACTATAAGGACTATATCTGTACTTATATATTAACACAAAGACAATTTTTTTTTTTTAATTTATACTATATTCTATATTTATTTTATTTGGAGGATATTGATGTGAAAATTAACTAATATAAGATATATTCAGATAACCTTTTTAGGGTATTTTTGTTTCATATTTATTTTACTATGGATATTATGACTTTAGTTTAACTTTTTTTGTTTGTTTGGCGGGCGATTTTTTTTTAAAGTTTACACACAAGTCTATATTTTTTTTGTCTTAGATGAAGTGATAATCCACTGAAATTAAACTCTCATATAATTGTGAGATCCCGGATTCGAACCCGGGTCACGACGTCCGACGTAACAATTTTGACATTTTGTCAGTTGAGCTAGCTAGGACTTATGGGACCACAAGTCTATATTTTTACGTATAAGAGAAATGATTTATTTTTTTGTAATTTATACGGGGCCAACTTTTTTTTTGTGATTTACACAGGAACTATATTTATATATTAATACAGGATCATATTTTATTTAACTTTTGACAAATACAGGATCCTATTTTTTTATTTTATTTATTTATTTATTTTTTTATGTTATAGCTTTTCATTTTTCATTCTTTTTATTTGAGAATTATGAAAATTTTAATATTAAAGTGTTAAATTTTTGTTTCATTTTACCCGTGCTTGGCACGGGTCCAGATACTAGTTTAAGTTAAATGTGATGAAAATTGAAAATGAATACACATTGCAAACTTGCAATTAATCTCTTAAATTATTAAATAAATAAATAAAAGCATACGGGTTATTAAGAGAAAATGGTATGTGAGCTATAAAAAAAAGAACAAAAATGGTACGTGAGCTTAGTTCAATTAACAAACATTATATTGTATACATAGGGGTCAAAGTTCGAACTTCAATCATCCCATTTATTAAAAAAAATAAATGAAACACATATATATATATATATATATATATATATATATATATATATATATATATATATATATTTTGGGTAATATTGGTGAAGAGTAATCGACGAGATCAGAACTGGTTGTTTCTAAATCGAAATTAGGGAGAAAAAAAAAAGCTAAGAACAAAAACCCTAAACATGCGAATCAATTGTTGCCATTTTTCTTTAGCTTTCGTTCTCAAGTTTCTGAATTTTCTTCAAGCATTTGTTGGTGCTTCAATTCTTCTCTATTCCATATGGATGCTCAATCATTGGGATCATTACATTCCTCAACCACCACCTCTTCCCCATTTTTACATCTCTCTCCCTCGTTCCTTTTCCCCTCTTCTCACTTCCAATATCAACCTTCCCGCTCCCTGGTTCGTTTCTTTCTTTTTCACTAACAATTCAATCAAATTTCTTTTATTTATTGTTTTTATTTTATAGATAGATAGATAGATAGATTTAGTGTACTAATTGTAATATTTATTTATTTATTTATTTATTTTTGTCAATTAGCCTCGTGGTTATAATTTTGCACTAGTGAATAAGTGGAGAATCCATGTTCAAATCCCAATCCCCTGCATATATAGTACGGTGTTTCTACCAATTGAGTTATATTGACGTCGCTAGTAATACTATAGTAATCAGTGAAATGTTTTTTTGTATTGTCAGGTGTATTAAATGCTTTATTATTAAATGGTTCCTTACTATCAACTACTTTGACCCTTGGAGTAAATTCTCAAAAGTGAATTCACATTTAAGTTTCTATTATTAATTTTTCTTTTAATTCTATTTTGTGAATTGGGTGATCATGGAAGTTTTATAATAAATCTTGGTTACTACCAATTGAGGTTGGTCTAGTTAGTAATGAGTTGATTCATGCCCCGCAGAGACGTGGGATCAACTCCCACTGTCACTGTCGGCGGATGTATCTCAAGCAGTGGTAGGGGATCGGATCGTTTAAGCAAGAGGTTCAGAGTTCAGTTCCTGATGCTTATGAATAGAGAAAAGTATGTTGAAAGAGGTCCCCATTGTTCTTGATGGTACTTCGAGGGATTAGTCTCCAAAGTTGAGGGTGGAGAATACCGTAGTTTATCAATTAAAGAAATGTTGCTATAGTTATAATTAGATTGCAGTATCCCTAGTGAAATGGGGTTTGTTTTTGAGGTTTTGAAGGTTATTTGGTATTTAATTTTTTATTCTTTGCTAACCATGTTTTTCACTTGATGTTGATAGGTTCATCTATGGTTTCATGTGTGTGGGCATATTGGTGTGCTGCATTGCTTTCTTTGGTTGCATTGCAGCTGAGATTATTAATGGTTGCTGCTTGTGTTTTGTATCCCACTTAAAACTGAGTTATATTTATTTCTATACCTTGGTTTGGTTTCGATAATCTATTGTTGTTTGAAGAGTTAATGCGTGTTGAATACTTGGAAGTAAATCCACTTTTGTTCCAATTTTCCTTTTCATTCCTTAACCTTTTGAAAATGCTAGTACACTCTACTCATCACGGTACTTGTTTTACTTGAGGCTGCTTTAGTGGTATTCATTGCAATTGACCGTCAATGGCAAGAGGTTTGTCATGTCCACTCTTTATAAACACGGTTGTATCAGTTAACATCTATGCTTTTTTCTAATGACAATATTATGTTGATTATTACCTTTACAGGATCTTCCAGTTGATCCAACTGGTCAAATTGAGAGCCTTCGATCTTTCATTGAAGATAATCAAGATATATGTCGATGGGTTGGCATTGTTGTTCTTATGGTTCAGGTATATTAATTTCTGTTGCCTTTTGGTCTTGGCATTAGGCCGTTTTTTGTGACCTCTCACTGGTGAACGAGTAAGTTATAGACTATTGTTTATACATAGGACTGATAAGGGGGCTTGGTGGTTTGAGGGGAAGGACATATGGGTTGGAGTGATAATGGTCATGATACAACTCTCCCTAGTAACCAATTAATTTTGTTGTTAAAATTTTTATTTTTTATAGGCATTACAGTCATACTTTGGTTGTGGTCTTCATGTAATAGTTATAGCTATTCGAAATAAAAGAGGGTAAGCAACGGTTCAGAGTATATCCAATGGCTATTTTAGTGATCCTTCTTACATATTAGAGGCAACATAGATCAGTGTAGTGTGAGCTATGGATGTACATGGATTTTTCTCCCTAGGAAATTTGTTCATCTCAACCTTTTCTTGCCCCCCCTCTCCCTTTCATTTGGATTGATTTATTGTACGGGAAAATTAGTTTGAGTTGTGGAGGTTTTGATACGTTCTGCTTTGATTTCTAATTTTAATACTTTGGTGCAACATAGTAGTATTTGTGAAGTATGGGGAACAGACCAGAAATAGATTATGCTGTTCTGTTTACTTATTTTTTTGACAGGTCTGCCCTGTTTTTTTTTTTTTAACTTTGTTTACTTATTTCTTTTTTTTTGCCAACCAAACGAACAAAATAAGTAAAAAGACCAAGAGTTTAAAACCAACTATAAAGACACAATATTAAAGACCAAGAGTTCGCACAATAGATAAATCCAGCATAAAACCCCAAAAAAAACTATGACAAAATATAAAGATAAAATCAAAACCAAAATAGCGACTCTGAAAACTTAAAACCAACTAAATCACCCGCACTTTACTCATAGAAAGTAAAGCGCAGAAATCTAACGGGCACTGATAGGGAAATCTCTGGCGAAGTGACTAGATTCTCCACAGCTGTAGCAGCTTCCACCACCGCCTACCTGCCTCCACCAAGACCACCGCTGCTGCAATCCCTAGACATGTGGCCAGATTCACCACAGTTATAGCAGCCACCGCCGCCTCCACCATGTCCACCTCCTCGTCCACCACCATAGCCTCTGCCGTCGCCACTTCCATATCCACCTCCGCCGCTGTATCCTCCACCGCCATAACTGCCTCCACCTCGCTTGTAACCACCGCCGCTGCTAGCACGTCTGGCTCCCTGAACAGAAGCACCATTAGGTCCGGTAACACTAACAGTCTTCAAACGTCCATCATTATCAGATTCAATCTGATACTCAACAGTCTCTCCTTCAGCCAGGCTACGGAAACCATCAGCCTGGATCTGAGATTGGTGAATGAAAAGCTCCTCGGAACCATCATCAGGGGTAATGAAACCAAACCCCTTCTGAACGTTGAACCATTTCACCTTCCCAGTTGATCTCGAACTCATGATTTCCACTGAAACCTTGAAACCCTAATTCTCAATTCAAAGCTGCGCTTAAACCCTAGAATAGACTCTCCCTCCGGTCTTATTTATAAGCAACAAATAAAAAATGTACTGTACCCCTTAAGAAAGTGGGTTGACTGCATTTAAGTGATGCCAATAATAATAATATTTCCTATTTTGCCCTTAACTTTATCTTCAGTTAAATTAAACAATAAAATCTGCAATTTTTGGCATTCTTCCTTAATTTTTTGGATTTCTTATTAATCCACTTTGGAGAGTGATAACTCACGTCACGCCTATACAATCCTCTCTCATGATCATAGAAGTTCTGACGCTGTAGTAACTCACGCCTCTCCATGAAAATGTGTTGGAAAATGAACGTTTTTGAGACTTGCCAATTGCTTTTGTAAAAAAAAGACTTGCCAATTGCAAGAATGTTAAAAAATTGGAAAAATGAATATAAACTTTAATCAAGGGTAAATATGGAATAACTGCATTAATTATATTAATGAGATTTGAATTTTGCTTATATTTGAGACTAACAATTTGAGAGTTTTTGTTGTTATATACGAGACTGGAAAAAGTAAGGTTGAAATACGAAAACAGGCCAAAAATCTACGTAAGATTAGATGCGGTGCCTGGCATATTTCATCTGTGTGTGTGTTCTTGCGTGTGTTGTTACATGTTACAAGGACACCATGAGATTGCTATGAGAATATTGTTTGTATCATCATGACAATAGTATTATTAAGAACACAAAATTAAGAACACAAAGTATCATATAATAACTGCACTGCATGAATTTACATCATTTTCCGGGTTTCCTTTTTCATCCCTTGTTTTATTGCTACTTTTTTCCAACCTTAGGCATTATCTCTACTGGTAGCATTAATTTTACGAGCCACGGTTTCTACTCGAAGACAAGATTTTGATGATGAGGAGGAATATGATGCTAGGAGTAGATGTAGGGAGCCCCTACTAAATCCTCAGTCTGGCCAAACAGCTGGGTCAAGCAAAGGTGATATCAGAGGAAACCACTCTGACGTTTGGAGCTCACGGATGAGAGAGAAGGTATGATATGGTCTAAAGTGTAGTTTTCTGGATAATCATGAATGGATTTTGATGATACTAAAATAATTCCTAATTTTGTAAAGAGTTTGTCAAAAGAGAGGCTCAACTTTTATATCAACTATAAATAAACTACCAAAACTTTTGTTTTGACATCTTTGAATATCAACTATTCTATCATGATTCATAACAGAATGGATAGACAAATCTTTTGCACAGATCAAACTACTTTTTCACATACTAATATTTGTGTAAATAGGTTATTATCGAGTCCACTCGATACATTGATGTCCAATAATATTAGTAACGGAGGTATTGCCATTTCATGTTTTTTGCAGTACGGATTGAACAATGGTGATAAGCACAGTTACGAAGCATGAGTTCCAGGCAATGAGTGCAACTAGCCATCAAGTAATTCAGCGTGGTGTTAATATCTGAGTACATATGTATATCTTTTGTTTAAATGTTTTATTTTGTTTCATTTACTTCAAAAACAAACCTCTCCTTCCTTTGGTTTGTGGTTTGGGGCTTTGTGCTGATGATATTAAACATTAATTCATAGTCTTCAGTTTTTGTTTTTCCCTCAAGAAAATCCCAGTTTTGGACAGATTCTGGAAAAGCTTGACTGGCGTGTTGAATGTTGCAGTGTGGATAGCGAAATTTCTAAAGAATTCAAATACTTAGTTACATGTTTCTGGATTGTAAAAATATGCGCTGTTGTCTGCACTTGTTTTGTGCATGACATCTCTACATATTTTGAGATATGTAACTTGGTAGAATTAAGGAGTGCAGTTTTAGTTTTTTGGGGCGAGGGTGTATAACTGTAATGTATCTGTGTATTGTTGCTTTTCTCAATTGGATATGCACACTAAGTTATTGATACATCCGTGACTTGAATACTAAATTGGCTGTGTTGTTCATTGAGATGCCTTGAATTATGTTAATGGGTTGTTCCATATTGTAATCCACCTGATATTTTGTAGCTCAGTTTAATCATTTAATGAAAAATGTGTGTTGTTGCTTTGGATCATCTACTTCCTTGTAATTTGAACTGGTTTATTGGATTGTGGTAGGGATGTTTATTGCATCATTGGTTTTGAAAACTCTATTTGCTCTCTGATAGAAACCCTTAGACTATCTGTGAATATAGATTACATTTATTGAATTTTTGTTTTTGACAACATTACATTTATCGAATTAATCATGCATAATATATGCTATTTTGTATTTTCTGTTTATTCTGCTCCTTGTGTAACAGATCTCATCGTTGGATTTACTAAATAGACCATGATAACCTGTCATTGAACATGCCCCCTTTTATTTAAAGGGTGCTTCTAATATGATTCTTTTTTTTTTCTTTTTTTTTAAATGTTTAAAGTGCGACCCTTAAGGTTAACCTAGTAGTATGTTTCAAAAAAAAAAAAAAAGGTTAACCTAGTATAATAGGTTAATTTTTTGGGAAAATTACATTGACCTCCCCTAAGATCACTTAAAATGTCACTCACCCCCTTTATTTTTTAACTTGAGTCTAACCTCCCTCTTTTAACACTGTTAATGTGCCGTTAATTAAGAAAAGGGAAATAAGTCAAATAACTCTAGATTCTACAGAACAATAAATTCTCCCTTGTCAAATAACAACAACCAAAAAACTAGGGAGTGGATTCTCTCCCGTGGATAAAAAACTGGAGGAATTAATGTGCAATCTCATCCCTCTATTTTTTTTAATGTAAAATTAATGGTCATGATTAAAACACAAAGTCTAATGTCATTATGGGTCCACTTCTCTTCTCTTTCCTGATTTTTCTTCAACGCCCAAATTCCTCCCACCATTTGTGCGGTTGCCGGATCTTTGTAACACCATGCCTACAACATATTTGCAGCACGGTGGAGAGAATCTGCACAGCCACAATGACAGATGCCAGCAACACAATGGATTATGTGTTCATTCTTTCTTGTTTCTTCTTTCTAGCTCTAAATAATTGATTTTTTATTTATTTCTATTATTGCATTCTTCTACTACGTCTACATATGAACCTCTAAAATCAAAATGTATTTTTCTTCTTTGAATTTTGTTACAAGTTCCATAAACATTTTCTGTTTAATTTTTACAAACAGTTAATGAAAAACCCAATTTTTGAAAACATACTTGTGCAGTTCTTCATTCAATTAATAAAAATTCAATTTTTACAAGTTTCATAACCTCACTCATTCTCTATTAAATTTATGTTTGTTTCTGCAATTGTGATTTTTGGGGGTGATTATGATGGTGATTGAAGAACTGAAAAATGGTTGTTGAAGTCTTGAAGAAGATGGAAGCCTAGGGAGAAGAGACAAAACATGTTATGCTCTTTGTAATCCTGACCATTGATTTCTCATTGAAAGAAATGAAGAGTTGAGATTTATCAACATTATTTCCTCCAGTTTTTGGCCCACGAGAGTTGGTTCAGTGGTGATTGGCGCCAAACTTGGTAGGGAGAACCACGATTCGATCCCCCGCAACTGTGATCGGGAGGAGGCTGAAACCCCTTGATGCTAGAACTGACCCCCGAACCAGATTCAACCGTTAGTAAAAACAAAAAAAAAAATTATGGTAGTTTTCTCTACAACAATCATTCATATGTTGCAAATCTGTTTTTCTCATGCACAAATCTCAAATTTCTGTTGCTTCATATCAACTCTAATATCTGTTATGTCTTTTATTTGTTTCCTTTCAAAAGCAATGTATCGTGTTCATGAAATTGAACTTAGTAGTTAGTAGTGTTTGAAAAAAAATACATATCCCCATTATCAACCCACGTGGTACGCCTGCAATTTAGGATCTCAAAGATGCTGAACTGAAGTCACGGATCTTGACTTGCTGTGGAACACAAGTGTGTTGTCACAGGAATTTATTGTGCCTCAATCTTTAAGATATATATATATATATATATATATATATATATATATATATATATATATATATATATATATATATATATATATATATATATATATATACCATAGGATGAGATTGTAGTGATTTTTTTTACAGCAAGATTTATAGTGGTTGGAGATTTGAAGAATGGAGAGAGAAAAGAGTATCATAATTTTTATCTTTAAAAAAATTAGGAATTTATAAGATATCTTTCAAACATGAAAAGCTTAATCTTCAATTCTTTCCTAAGGATTTACAAACATTGCAAGTTTTGAATTTGTCAATGAATTGTTGAATGAAACAGTAAATCAAGAAAAAGTTTTGTTGAATATGGAGAGAAGAGTAATGCTATATGGCACGACACATTTGTCGCACCATATGCACGAACGCCTTTTATTCCTTGCATTTGCTTCATAAGAATCATAACTATTGGCCTTGTGAATCTCAAATTACCCTCTCACATGTTGTTAAGTGAAACGTGATTTTCTCACCTGTTCTCACCCAAATAATTTTATTTTTGATGAGGACACATAAGAAAAAATTGTTCGGAACACGAGTTTGATTTTTGAATGAAATATTAATTAGCATAAATTTTACTTATTTTTTAGTGGAACTCAAAATTATCATCAGAATTCACTTTTCTATAAATCAAAGGATTTCATCTAAATCTAACAATTAAAAAAATCATGCTTCATTTCACCTGAGAGGGAGGAATATGACAGAAGCACCACACCCCCTAATCAATTAACTAATACAGTATGAAGCAAAATGTGAGCGATAAAGCGGTCGTGCATATGGTGCGACAAATGTGTCGTGCCATTTATCATATTCATGGAGAGAAATGTTTTCTGGAAGTGGAAATTGGTGTGGGGAAAGAGAAAGAGTGGGAGAGTACGTAATTATGTGTGGATGGACTATTATATAATCTGTGAACTTTATTTAATCAATGTTTCAAATTGATAAGTCCATGTTGGACC
This sequence comes from Trifolium pratense, assembly GCF_020283565.1. Classification (NCBI taxonomy): domain Eukaryota; kingdom Viridiplantae; phylum Streptophyta; class Magnoliopsida; order Fabales; family Fabaceae; genus Trifolium; species Trifolium pratense. Next base: position 45,759,872 of record NC_060059.1, on the reverse strand, counting down.
AATACAAGTTTAGTTCCATGATATACAGACCCTATACCATAATTTTGGCTTATAGCGCGGTTAGAATTTTCCTATACCACCAAATTGCTGTTTGGGGAATATTCTTATACTTTTATGCAATTGGAATTCATCCTTCAGGTTGCAAAGAGACCACATGTCAGGAATCAGATTCCTGCCCCGGCTGCGTGATACTATACGATATGAATTTCAATAGTCCGATCTAAATAAATGACAAAAATTATTTAAAGTTAATTTTGTGAATGTGTAATATGAACCGTTCAAGCTCAAATTAATGACTATATTATTTATTTTCATGCAGTTACAGTATTGAATTAATATCCCTATATGTCACGGCCAGCATTATATGTGTAATATTCTCATTTCTCTCTCTCTCTCTCTCTCTCTCTCTCTCTCTCTCTCTCTCTCTCTCTCTCTCTCAATGTTATATTCTACAAGTTATGTAGTGTAATCAAAATCATCAAATAGTATCAGTTGACACATCCAACCATGTGATTATTTTTCTGGGCGTCCCTTTAGCCTTTGTAATCATAATCACAAATAATCTCTTTCTAGATATATGATATATATGACAGGAGATCAAAGAAAATTGTACAAGTATCATCAGTGTATTTGATTCCTTGGACAGCAATCTTATCATTTCTTTGACAGACACTCCATGTGTGGTTTGGTTGATGAATCTTGAACATGTCGCGGTTAGCCGGTTAGGTTACTAGTAGCTACCACCATAAATATGGCTTTGACCACCTGTCATTCTAATCTTCATGACTTGAAAATCATGGTTTATTGCTAGCCTACAAGATGTTGCAAGAGACAAGAGTACAACAATTCTGTTAAACTCCTGGTGCATGCTGCATATTAATTGTATTGAAAATGGTTATGGATAAATTAGTGTAGTAGCACCAACAATGACTGTGACTTATGATAAATGTTAGTATACAGTATTGTGATCTCACAGCATATGGATGAAATAATTTGCTGTGTTGATGTACCAATGTACATTGATTTTTTGCATAAATAATGTAAATCAGAGTCATTATAATAGATAGTATCAAATATGTACAAGTTGTTTCTGTAGCACTTAATAAATTAGGTGCATAGGGTCATGTCATGTGGATATATAATCAAATGCAACAATAATATAGTTACTACTACATTACAACGATATTTATTAAATTGTTATTTTTAAAATTAAAAGCAGAAAATTTGAATGCTGTTTAGTTTAAAATGCTGTAAAGTAACAGTTATAGCGGTGCTATAGCATTGTAGCGTAACCAAATTTGAATGAACTGCTATTTTTTTGCGAGAAAACCCTCATCTTCTTCCTGTAAAATCAAGCACAACATTTTCCACTAGTTCTTCTATTATCTTTCCTTCTATTTCCCTCCCCAAAGCATCAATCTCCATTTTCATAACCTCAACCAACCCAATCTGAACAACAACTTCTTTTCTAACAACATTTTCTACAACCAGGCTGTGACTGTCCCCACCCCAAACAAACCTCATCCCATTTGCTATTAATTCCTTCATTTGGGTCACAATGTGGTCCATCAAACATGAACCCTCTTGAACTAGGGCCTTCCTGTGGGTCCCACAGTACATCTTGAAGTAATTCTCTGACCCCCCATAACCAACAACTTCCAATAGTGCAGCATTAACACAATCAAATACAAGCTTCTGATTTGATCTCATTTTCCTTCTCTTGGCCTCATTTAGTGGCTGAGTACAATCCTTATTGTCCCTTAATGATGGATCCAATGGGCTTTCAAGGGAATGGAATCTTGTGTGAAATGAGTCATGTTGTTGTTCTTGATCATCATCTAGTCCAGACGCTGATAGTAGCTTTTGGACCAAGAGAAGCCAATCATGTTCCTCTAACTTGGTGTCTAAGGAAGAAGCCCTTGTTAACTCTGCAAAAGAATCTTCATCCCATGATAGTGTCCTAGCTACTGATTCTATTGGTGGTGATTTGTCAATTAAATTGGACTTCAGTCGCACCAATGATCCTATACATATAGAATGAATATGTTACACTCGGTTAAAAATAATGATAAAAGAGTTTAATTTTGATACATTGCCTGTGTAAAAAATTACGCTGTGAATCACCACTAATCACACGTGACTTTAAAAATAATTATGATTGGTGGTGTAAATATTTTTAACAGTGAAGGTATATATGACCTCTTGAAATGGAAAGACACTGATAAAGAAAGATGTAAGGCCTAATCATTACCCATGTGACCACCCTTCATGCATTCCAAGGACTCATGAGCTGTATTATAATCTTCAAATGGAGATTCTAATACTGAGATTGGACTTGGCCGATCCTGTTTTTCATTTGGAATCTCTAGCACCATAGACTTTGATTCAGTCAATCCAGGCTGTGAAAACAAACAAATCAAAGATTTCATTTGTATGTTTCTGGAAATGATACCATTACTATAATAAGTTTTCATGAAAAACACTTTGGAAAATATAATTATTTTTCTGATTGCACCGGAAAAAGAGGAAGTAGAGAAGTAGTGCACTAGCCTTTAGGCCTATGTGCTGACTATGAAAAGTTTTTATGAAGTTAAAGAGGTTCTATTAACTATTAACAAGTACACAACATGTTTATTAAAACAAGTTAAATTTGTTTCACCATTGCAACACACTCCAATATAGTTAGGAAAGAAGGGACAGAGATAGTAAAACTCAAGATTTCACAATTACGGACTGTTAGTTGATGGCTTGATGCTATTTATTCACCACAAACATAAAAGTTCACAAAAGACTTAGAAATACTAATACTGTATTTCCATTTGTTTTTTGTTTATTTCCTGATAAATTCTTGCATTTGGTTGGTGTATAATATGAAGCCAATTAGTGAAAACTCAAGCTACATTGAAATCCTTACTGAATATATCTTAATGCTATGATTGTTGCCTATACTCATTCGTTTTCAATGTTTTGTCCATTTTTCATTCCACTCTCTTCTAAAATTTTAAATAGATCCTAAAAAGTAATCACTAAAAGAAAGAAAACTTGCATAATGAACTAAAAGAATAATATGGAGAAATTTGCAGAGCAATTGTAGCTAGATATTACCTCTAGTGTAATCATGTCTTCTTGTTGTCCACAAGAAAATGAATCTGTTGATGTTTTACATGAAGAGTCACACAAAGCTGCAAGAGACTCTTCAAATCCACCAACGTTTGAGCTTTGAGACACATGATCTCCAGGTGAATTTACTGATGGAACCGATGTTTCGGTGACAATAGTTTCAGATTCATCTTTAGATTGAGATGAACTATATTTTTTCTTGGTTGATTTTTTACTCATTGAAAAGAAGAAACTTGCCACTTTCCCTTTAAATGATGATTTCTTACTCTTTGACTTTGCCCCCACCTTGGAGTCATCATGTTCTATGCTAGCATCAACACAGAGGCCGGGTTCATCGACAGTAGACGATGCAGGAACAGGATTTGCTGAAGAAACATTTTGAGATGAATCATCAGTGCTCATTTCTTCATCGAGAGATTGACTGCAAGAAATGGATTTACTTGGTTCTTCTTGGTGTTTATTAGCACTCTCAACCACAGAAGTTACAGATTTCTTTACAAGGGAAAGAGAAAGCATTTCACCTAAGGTAGAGTTTCTCGCTACACGCCTTTGTTCTTGATGATGTTTTTCTTTAGCTGTAACTGTATTCCATCTTTCAGAAAGCCGTTTCTTTGCCTCTATGCACACCGATGACTCGGGAGAACATGTTGCACGACCCATAGATTGCGTAGAATAAGGACTTCCACATACATTGATACAATCCCATGAATGCCTTGGCATTGGTGACATAGCTTCCAAATCATGATATGATTTGTTATATGAGCTATCATCACTAGAATAACCATTGGAAAATGCTGAGGAAAGTAATAACGTTTTATCCTTTTGATAGCTTCTTAGACCTTCTTGCATCTGCATTTGCATTCGAATCTCTTTAGCCACTTTTATGGATTCAAGTACATTATCATTTGCATTTCCCCGATAGAAACTTTGAGGTGATGGATTTGTTGGAGAAACTAAAGCCTTAAGTTCATTTGTCCTCCCAGGACTAGGTTTCAATACTACTATTCGAGTAGATTCCGGAGAGTATCCACGATTCATGTTCTCCCATACAGCCGTCTGATCAGAATCTGCTGGTTTCTTAAGCAATCTATCATTCTTCCTACCCTTTCCGGAAGATTTGTCATTTCCAAACATCTTCAAAGGTTTGATAAGGGTAATGCAGTTCGAATCGTCCGGTGGAGTAGAGGGAAGTTGATAAAGCTTTTGTGAATCCAAAAACCTGACTAAGAGATCATTGTTTGAGCTTAAAATATCCAATGCATCTTGAAATTGCTTGGATTGACGCAACGTCTTATCTGTCGACAGATACTTTGCTTCAATGAATTTTTTACGGACAAGAGCCATCTTCCCCTCATCAAAATCTTCTCTCCACCATCCTCTCTGAGATTGCAGCCATGGTTCATATCCATCTTTGTGGCCAATCTGTTCTGTGCTTGGATGATGAACTCCAAGAAGCATATCCTTATTATCCATCATAAACTTATCTTCCACCTTCCAATGTTTCAATGGCCATCCTAAATGAGCATACATGTCTTGAGAATAATCTTTTGTTTGGCTTCTAATCACAGATAAATTAGGCTCTCCCTTTGAAAGGGTTTCAAGCCCCATTAATTTGGCTACTACATTTGATGGATTGTGCTTGGACTTCATTTCTTTAGACATTTCTTGGTCTATTCTATATGCATCTTGATGATAAGTGCTCCATCATTTTTCTGATTGAGATTTTGAATGTGAAGAAGCTGCATGGCAATGCCAATTAGGTACTACAATTTAGTAATTTATGATTATCGGAATAATATAATAGCATAGCAATATTTAAACACAGAAATCACAAAGTACAAGTATTAGAGACAGCTTGGAAATAAATAAAAATAAAAATGAAGACAATTCAGAAACCTCCAACTTGGTAGCACAATGCTACTTATGAGACATGGAGATACAGATCAGCTAGAGAGAGAGAGAGATGTGGGGGTCTTGTTGTCCTTCCACTTCCTCTGTCTCTGCCTCTCTGCCTTTGTTTAAAACTCTGTGTTTTGTCCTCCATCCTCACTCTCTTTGTAAACAGTTTTCATCAAACTACCATTGATTTACCTTAATTTCTCTACTAATTTTGGATAGAGTTGGTTACAGGTTAAATTGTGCATGTTTGATATCAGAATTAGGCATTGAAACAAAAAACAAGTTGTTGTTATAAATTTATAGGCAAATAATATGATAAAATATCCAGTCACCTAACCTTTGGCCAAAGAGTATTGGTAAGGAAAGATAACATAAATGTTGAGTAAGTGATGATATATAGAAAAAAGAAAACTAATGAAATAAGGCAAATGTTAACATGCATATCTAAGACACATGTTAAGAATACAAATATAAAAATATTTTCTCGAAATATGTGTATTATATCTTTTAAGCATTAAATTCATTTATAATATTAAATGCAAATTAATAATTATAAAAACCTTAACATGTGTCCTATATGCACATGTTAACAGCACTCATGAAATAATATAACTTTTTTGGAATAGATTGACAAAATAAGTTACTTGACTTAATAACAGGCAACTTGTGACATTTTGTCTAGCTCTTTTCAAATATAAATGATTACCAATTAGATAGTGCCATAAGAAAATGAGATCCTTTTAAAGCAGATCCCTTAAAAAGGAGTAAAGACAACAAGAAAGGTATATAAACAAGTAAACAGAAAAGAAAAAAAATGTAAAATCGGTTGAGGCCCAACAAATTTTCCTCATTTTGTTAGCTTGACTTGGCAATAATTATTTGTTTGAGCTACCTTTAATGTGACAAGCTACACAAAACTTTGGGATTTATTGGTGAGTAAATACAAAAGATTTGTATCATAAGGTAGCCTTTAATCCGGGGAAAGAAAATATTGAATTGGGTCATGTATCGTTTTCTAATTTATGAGTGACGTACAAGTTGCACATGCAATTGAAAGTGACCCGTTAAATAGAACATACTAGTAAATCTAAATCTCACTTATGATGTTTGGTTTGTTTAATCATTGCATTAGAAAAGCCAAATAATTATAATAACCTCCTTAATTAATCACGTGCAACATACCCCACCCTCGTGCATCTTGCCTTCCAACTCCAACATAGAGTAGTTAAGAAGAGTGTAATAAAATAAATTCAAATGTTGAGTAGCATGAAGATCACTCCAAAGGATCCCCACAGTAAGAAGAATTTAGGGGTAGTTTTGAGTTCAAGTTTGGGGTTTACTTAAGTCGAGGGTCTTTCACGTGATAATGCTAAAAACTAGTAATAGTTTTTCCTACGGGAAAGTTTATTAGATATGTGACAATTATACATAATTAAAAATATAAGGAAAATTGTAAGCGTTTGAGTACTCATTTGTACAAATTGTACTCTCTTATAATAATAAAGTTTTGCTTATAAAAAAAATAATATAAGACTTAAATGCATTTTTAGTCCTCATATTTTGATATTTTTGAACTTTTAATCCCCTATTTAAAAAACTAACTTTTTGGTTTTATATTTTAAAATTCAACGTAATTTTGATGTGGCGCTGAGTTGGTGTGACTACGTTGAAATTACCTTTTTCCATGTCAGATTTATTTAATTAAAAAATATATTTAATTATATTATTAATTCATAGTAGTAATAATTAAAAAAACAAAATCACATGAATCTTCATCATTTTGCAGAAGCAAATTTGACAGAAGAAAATTTCTAAAATCCATGTCTAACACACATGGCCGGTTCCGAGATTTTGGAGGCCCGGGACAAATAATAAAAATAGACCCCTAATAAAATAAAAAATTAAAAAGAACGTCATTTATTTAAATTGTAAATAGTATCAACAACATCAAAAATAATTATTTATCCATGTAAGTAACATAAAGGAAAGGTCATTCCACAACATTGAAATTGAGCCGATAAATAAAAAATTAAGTGATATATCATTAAAAATGAACCGATAATTTTTAAAAACAAGTAATCTTTTATTTAAAGAAATAAAATGTAGTTTTTTTGGAACAATTGCGAAGTTTTTTTTTTTGGTCAAGGGAACAATAGCGAAATTATTTATAAGCTAATAAAGATATTCTTTTTTATAGAAAATTCATCATTTCTTAAAAAAATTGAAATAATTTGTGTAATGTTTGGACCGACATAGTTGGTTGTAAATGGTTTCAATTCTCTCCAACAACATTTCTTTCAATTTTTAGATTTCTTAAAATGAAATGAAATAATACACAAAAATAGACAAAATGACACCAAGCGGGACTTGAACTAGCTACCACAAGATGTTACAAACTTAGGGACAAGGCATGAACCACTACACCAACTAATATTAGATGTTAAAACATCTCTAGAAAAATACTTAACTCATTCTTTTAGTTGTGGGCTTCCAAAAAAAAATTGAGGCCCCAAAAAAATTGAGGCCCCGGGCTGTGGGCCTGCTTGCCTACCCTCAAAACCGGGCCTGCTAACACAATCAACTATATTGCTATTTCCTTTCGTTGGACTATACAGATCTAATAGAAGATAAGAAAAGAACAAAGAACGGTCGGTGGCCTGAGAAAGTCGATGGAGAACGGACGGTGGCCGTCGGAGTTGCAGAGGATCGCGTAAGTGATGGAACAAAGAAGAAAATGGGTCTACTGTAATGAAAGGCCAAAATTTTGGTGTTGACAAGCATATATCTAGGTATATTGATATTGGGGTTTATGCTTTTTTAAATCTATGGGTTTGAATTTGGACGGGATTGTGATGAGGTTATTGAGATGGGGTGAGTATTATTGAAAAGAAGTGTATAGGGGTGCTCAAATCCAAACAAATCCAAATAAAAATCGTAAATTGATTAAAAAAAATCGAAAACCGCAAAAAACCGAATATTTTTGGATGTGTTTGGATGTCCTTTTGTGAAAATCGTTGGATCGGATTGGATTTCGGATTAATTTTTCAAAACCAATCAAAACCGAACTAAACCGCATATATATATTTTAATATTTATTTATCTTTTTATTAGTATGAATATATATTGCATTAACCTATTTTTTGTTTATTTTAAATTTTGTTAATACTATTTGTTAGTTTAATTTAATTAATTTTTCACCTTTTGATATGTTTCAAATATAATTGACAATTTAGAATTCAAAAAAAAAAATATAATTGACAATTTTTGTAAAAAATAAATAAAATATAATTGACAATTGTCATTCCAAAATATTAACTTTTAATATATTATATGTTATTTCTTACATCAAACTAAATATTTATTTTGTCAAAAATGTCAAACTATTATTTTATAGTGTTTTTTATAATATTAATATTTAATAAAAAAAATTACATTTTATAATTTGGATATCCAAAAACCGATCCAAATTAAACCGCATAAAATTGGATCGGATTGAATTTTTTTGTTTGTCATCCAAAACCGAACCGAACCACAAATAAATTTATTTTTGGATCGGATCAGTTTTTACCTCAAAACCGATTCAAATCGAACCGCGAGCACCCTAGAAGTGTATGTGGATTAATGAGTGAGTGATGAATTGGAGATTTCTGTTCTAAGATTTTGTTTTTTTGGATGAGTTTGATAAGGTGCAGGTTAAGGTGGGAAGGTCCACTAATTTTCCCATGATGGGAAAGACAATTTGAACCATTGATATACTCTTTAAATATTTGATGGTTGAGATTTTAAGATGACTACTTTTATACAAATTACCTTCTTCATCTTCATATATTTATGAATATGGCCCTATACTTTTGTAGAACTTTACATTCTTACCAAAGATATTTATGCATTTATATTTATTATTTGAACAAAGGGATAAGGAGCAGGAGGTCCAGGGTTCAAGTCCTAGCAAATGAGAAAAAAATTAACATAACATTGTAATACTAACAACTAATATTACTTATAAAAAAATATTTATTATTTGAGCTAACTTCATCCAGTTTCCATCGTTCTTCCTCATTACTTTTTTATTGTTAAAATTGAACTTATTTAAATTCATTCAAATCATTTTAGACGAACAAAACGATATGTAATTATTTAAATTTGGTCCACATGAGATCAGCACATTTTATTTGGTTCATAATATTTTTATCTAATAAAAAAATGGCTTAACTATACATTTGGTCCCTTACGTTTATTTTAGGTTTTAATTTGGTCCCTTACGTTTAAAAAATATCAATTTGGTCCCTTACGTTTATTTTAGGTTTCAAGTTGGTCCTTTCCGTCAATTTTGTCACATGTGGCAGTCAATTTGCATACGTGGACTGACACGTGGCACTTGGACACGCTGACACGTGTACTGTTCAAACGGTGTTAGTGACAAAATTAACGGAAAGGACTAATTTGAAACTTAAAATAAACGTAAGGGACCAAATTGATACTTTTTAAACGTAAGGGACCAAATTGAAACCTAAAATAAACGTAAGGGACCAAATGTGTAGTTAAGCCTAAAAAAATATAACTCTTTGTCCACACATCCTAGCTCAACTGAGCGAAATGTCTTGCTAGTGTCGGACGACATGATCGGAGTTTGAACTACGGTCCCTCCACTTTGTGTTTGTGAGTTTTCAATAACTTTGTCATTCCGCCTATTACCGAAAAAAAAATCTAACTATTTTTTTAGGTAAAATTTTAGATATCTTGGTGTGTGATTGAATACCGTTACTTCCTAACAAAATTCATTTAAAATTTAAATTTGTTTTAAAATGAAGGTTAAATTGCAGTTTTGGCTCCCTATGTTTCGGAAACTTGCGATTTTGGCCCCCTATGTTTCAAAATAGCACTTCTAGCCCCCTATGTTTGCCCCATTTTGCAAAAGGTCAATTTTGATCAAGTCAATGCTGATGTGGCAAGTCACTTAAGTGACTCAGCTGCCACATCAATTTTTTTGTCACTTATAATTTTTAAAAAAATATAAAAAAGACTATATTCCCATATATTATTTATTTACAAAATCAGTAAAAAATAAAAAAATAACAAGTAAAACCTTGTTTCTTCTCTCTTCTCAATCGCAAAAATTTATCTCTTCTCAATCGTAAATCTCAAAACAATTATGTTGTTCGATTTCAACTGTGAATCAATCGTAAGGTCTGCTGTTCGATTTCTATCATGAATCAATTGCAAGTTTTGTTGTTCAATTCTCTCTTCCTATTGTTTTGAACCCCAAAGTGCCTTTATTGGAGATGAAGACCGTAAGTACGGCAGCGCCTTTGTTCTATTTTAAGTCATGTACTCTTGTTATTGTTATGTTTTTGTTCCTGTTATATCGTATGTTAAAATTCAACTCAAGACCTATACATCCTATTATATGTTTTGTTGAGAAATCTTTGGGATTGAGAAGAGAGAAGAAACAAAGTGTTATGTTTTTTTTTGTTACGTGACTTCTTCCTTTCTTATTTTTTTTATTTTTATTTTTTAAATTATAAGTGACAAAAAAATTGATGTGGCAGCTGGGTCACTTAAGTGACTTGCCACATCAGCGTTGACTTGATCAAAATTGACCTTTTGCAAAAGGGGGCAAACATAGGAGGCTAGAAGTGCTATTTTGAAACATAGGGGGTCAAAAGTGCAATTTAACCTAAAATGAATTAATATTAAAATGTAACGTAGTATATAATTTTTAGGGATGACAATGGGTAGGGTACTATAGTACCCATCCCCATACCCGCGGATTGAAAAAATACCCGTATCCATCCCCATACCTAGGTACCCAAACCCGTACCCGTTACCCGCATTTTTACTAAAAATAAATTGATCAATTATAAAATATCATATAATTTTAATAGAATTAAAAAAATTTCAAAGATTTTAATATTGACTAATGAAAATTAAAAACAAAATTATTACCAACCTTATGTTAAAGTTCATATTTATGTTAAATATTCACATTATTTTTATATTATGTTATAAATAAACATTTTTATTAAAAATATGTAATAGTTTATTAGAGTTGTATTGTTTTAAATTGATTTGCATATATTATAATATAATAATAGAAATAAAATAAATAAATATATATATATTATGCGAGTATGGGGCGGGGTGGGTACTAAGGTACCCGTACCCGCACCCATACCCGTTCCTTTTTACGGGTAATTACCCGCGTGTCCGTACCGAAAATGCGGGTTTTTACCATACCCGTTGTGGGTGATTTTTGCGGGTACCAGATGACATGCGTCATTACATGAAAATAAGACCAATTTCAAGTGTTTTTAGAAGAATTGTAACCCATTTCATGGAAGAATAATGCACTAGTTTGAAGATATTTGCAAAGGAAGAAAGTAGCTGAAGAATGAAGAAAAATCATCCAATATTCTGTTTTCACGCCCCAGGCAAAATTGTTGGTGCTCAGGCGAAAAATTTCTGCAGAAAGGCTCTCCTGCTTCTGTTTTCATGCCTGAGGCGAAATTGTTGGTGCCTCAGGCAAAAATCCTGCAGCCTGGGGCGAAAATGCTTGTGCCTGAGGTGAAATTCTCATTTATTGACCCCGGTTATAAAAGGAAAACGCATATCTGAGTGCCAGGATCGAAAAATTGGCATTGGAAACATCATTTTGAGGAACATTTGAAGATCTAGGAGCTTGGAGGCAAGGATTCAAGTGTGGAAACACATCAAGATCATCTTGTAATCATGCTTTCTTTCATTTCTTTGATTGTAATGTCTTTTATCACTATGTGTAACTAAATTTCCATGATTGATCCTTAGGGGATTCTTATTATTATTTCTCTTGAACTATTTCTCTTGAACTATGTGATTATCATATGTTATGATTAATGAATTACGAAGTTAGTTTCTTCAATCATTCCTTGTTCTTAATGCTTTGCATAACTTGATCAATTGTGTAATGTTTTCAATTATTTGTTTTACTATGACAATAGGAATGAATGATCGATCTAGGAACGATTGATCAATTAACTTTCACTTAAGACATTTCGGATCGTTAATTGAGATTAAAGGATTAAAGGATTAAAGGTTGTAAACCTCAATTGATCATAGATTACCTAATACATTAGGGATCGATGATCAAGAGAGAGGATTATGTTACCAAGACATTTGGCATAATCATTTTTGATTTAATCTAATCGTGAAACTAAATTGAGTAAATTCGTAATCATACATGAAATTACCAAGAGAAGTAGTAATTAGGTGAACCGAAAGGATCAATCGATTTTCTTCATTTGATTTAAAACCTAAATTATTTTGTCAGTTTATGATCAAACTTGAACCAAACAACCCCCCCCCCCCCCCCTTTATTATATTTAAAATTATATGTTTAAGTATGAATTCAATTCGTGTTTGAACTACAACAATCCATGTGGAAAGAACGATTTTTTATACTACTTGACGGCTATTTAGTACACTTGCTAAATTTCTATCAGTATCCTCTAGGTATGGGTCAAATTGCCATCCTTAATAATTTTATCTACATGATTCATGTATCCAAAGTCCAAACAAACTCTTAGTACTAGAGTGTTCGCAATTTTTAATATCAAAATCTTGCAATTTTAGTCATAGAAAAAAAAACTTGGACTACTTATTGTCCACCTAAATTAATTAGTATAAAAAATTGATAATTTAATCTCTAACAATAATAAAGAACGCGGTTCGATTCTCTGCGATACAAAGGGAACTAAAAATATTTGATACTAGAATTGACCCCCAAATCACAATAAACTGGTGGTGAAAATAAAATAAAAAATAAAAAAAGTAAAGAAAGAAATAACTCTACAATAATCAGAAAGTAAATATATCATCATAACTATAGATTAACTGATTATTTTATTTCTTTTACAATATTATTATATGTACCATGGAAAAAATACCACTATTTATAATTAGCTTAGATATGCAATATATTACTAATTTATTCTCAAATATCACTATTTTTAATCAGTGTGAGAATTTCTATTTCATCACTATAAAAATAAATGTGCAAAACGGTTTTAAAATTTTAAAAAATTATTCATTTATGAATAATTCTCTTTGATATAAATATACAATTGTACAATAGTCCAAGGGTACATTCATAAATAAGTATAAATTAACAAAGTAGTTGGTAGAAAAGATATCCACTCTTAAATCCAAGCCATTGAATATTTTAACAATATATCAATGGTAGATTTGAGTTTTTCCCATCATGGGAAAATTAAAAGACCCTCCCACCTTAACCTACACTGTTTGATAAATAAAGAACTAAAGGGAATCGAAGAAGATGAAAATTAGAGAAAATTGATTTTCAATAAATTTTTAATTATTTTAATATATTGTAAAATGACTAATAGAATTAATAAACAAAATAATGACATGGAAAAAAGTAATGCCAACACAGTCATGCCATCTCAGCACCACATCTCAATAAAGGAGTCGTGTCATTAAAATTGATATGATTTTGGGAGACCAAAAAATTGATTTTTGAAATAAAGGGGACCAAAACTTCAAAAATATTAAAATAAGGGGATCAAAAATGTAGTTAAGCCAAAATATAAATACTCGTGCAACCATTTGTTTTTCCAATTGACTTGTAGACGGAGTCCTTAATAATTAGGGATGACAAAAAAACCCAAACCCGAGAGACCCACCCGAACCCAAACCCAAGTCAACGGGCGAAACCCGATTTGACTGGGTTTGGGTTTGGGTGACACCCGATAATATGGGTGTGGGTTTGGTATCAGTCAAACCCACACCCGAAACCTATACACCCACCCGAAATATTTTATAATTACCTAATTACCCCCATAGTCTCTCTCAATTTCCTTGGAAGACCTTAAATTTTAGTTGTAATTTAATTTCTTGAAAGTCTATGTTGTAATTTCTTGAAAGTCTATGTTTGAATTTCCTTGGAAGACCTTAATTTTAGTTGTAATTTAATTCAAAGTCTATGTTGAAATTTAATTTCTTAAATTTGCAAATTATTTTCAAATGTGTTGCGGGTTTGGGTTTGGGTTTGGGTGGAAAAAACCCGAACCCAATGGGTGTGGGTGTAGTTTTGTCACCCGAACAGCCTTTGGGTTTGGGTTTGGGTTTGGGTGATGATTTCGGGTGTGGGTTTGGTAAGTGTCAAACCCGCACCCATGGGCGCCCGTTGCCATCCCTATTAATAATCCAAATTCGCAAAAGATCATATTCTAAAAACAATATTCCCAGAAAAGGCACACTAATATGGACAGTTCATCATGTAAACTATTGTCAAAAGGCTATCATGTAAACAAAATTAACCAAAAACATGTGATTAAGCACACCAGAGAATGTTAGACTCTAGAGGAGCATCTCATGCCTTTGCTCTTGGTCATTGATATTGTCACTGTCATCTAGAGAAAATGGGCATCCGTTGTCTCTTTGATTGGACATATGAAGAAATGAAGAGTTATATATTTCAACAAAGGCTTCACTTAAATGATAAAGAACTTCTCCCTGATCTCCATCGTTGATCTTGGGCTTGTAATTATCATCAATATGAAAAAGTGAAGACATATTCTCGCTTTCGGGTAGCTGTAAATTTCTAGTAATTGAACTCTGGTAATTTGAGTGGGAACTGGTTAAGGATAAACACCTAGGTGAAGACGAAAGCCAGGGTTCTTTATCAGGGTGATGATGGTAGTCACTGGAAACTGTTTCTCTAACCCAATGATGGTAAGGTGGAAGGTATATGCTGTCTTGAATAAATGAAGCATCGTCCTTGCAATTTTCTGACAATTTAAAGTAGTGATTATTGTGTGAAAAGGACAATGCTGTGTGGTTGAAATTCGTGTCCATTTCTTCATCCCATTTGTAAACATACTCTCCAAACGGGGAATTTTGATATCTGAATAAACCAGAATCCATTACTGAATTGAAGTCCTTTGGTAGTAATAAGGATGAGGGACGAAAGTGGAATTCATCTAATGAATCATTTGATATCTGCTCTTGGCCGTGGTCTAAAATTGACAATGCAGGGGCCATATATGGTTTTGCATACTTACAAGTGATAGGCAACTTTATCTCGTCTTTTTTGCAGTCAAAATCTTTTTCCATAAGAAGAGGAATTGGTTCTCTCTCAAGTTTCCCTGGCTCTTTGAAATGATCGAATGTGAAGGTTTCGTGATTTTTCTCATCATTACACTTACACAGAAATCCATAACTTGCATCATTCTTGTCAAGGTAAATTGGAGTTCCACCGAACTTTCTTTCAGCTTCTGTTCTGAACACAGGTCGAAACTTGTGAGGATCGATTGGAAAGTCAGTGTATGGAGTAATTGACTCGACTGATCGAAGGAACATAGGAGGCAACAAGTGATCAATGAAAGATGAGCTTGATTTGAGTTCAAGGAGTTTCCTCCTAGGTATTTGATGGAGTTCTGTACATTGAAAATCCAACTCTTGATAATCAAGCAAACTATATTCGGCAGCGTTTTCTACTTCGTTAAACAGAGGTCCAAGAGTTATGTCATCTTTGACAGAGGCACTGAAATTCGGAGTTCCACTCAGTTTGCACTCAGGTGCTGTTATATTGTACCGAGGTTGAAAGTTCCGAGAGTGATAGGTTGGAAACTCAGCATATGGAGTAATTCCCTCACCTGATTCGAAAAACGTAGGAGACAACATCTGATCATTTAAGTATGACCCTGATTTAAGTTCAAGGGGTTTCCTCTTAGGTTGGAGTTCTGTGCATTGAAAACCTAACTCTCGAGAATCAAGCAAACTATATTTGGGAGCATTTTTTACCTCGTTAAACAGAGACCCAGGAGTTATGTCATTGTCACCCTTGACAGAGGCACTGAAACTTGGAGTTCCACTCAGTTTGCACTTAGGTGCTGTTATACTGTACCGAGGTTCAAAGTTCTGAAAATGATAAGTTGGAAGCTCGGCATGTGGAGTAATCCTCTCACCCGATTCGAGAAACATAGGAGACAACATCTGATCATTGAAGTATGAGCCTGATTCAAGTTCAAGAAGCTTCCTCTTAGGTATCAGATAGTGCTCCTTAAATTGAACACCTAACTCTCGAGAATCCAGTAAATCATATATGGTAGACTTCTTTATCTTTCCTGGATTTGGATCCTCGTATTTCTGAACAAATAATCACTTTGGTCAAGGAAGGGAAGTCATTGGAAGGATTTATAGCATTACAAAGGGCTGCTAAAATAACATACATTTGTTACAGTGCTGTCAGTGGTCATTGGAAACAGCCGACTAAGGAGCAAAGAAACAATATCAAACCTGAAAAATCCCGATTTTATTCAAAATGGCAAGGACAGAAACATTTAATATTACTGGAAAAAAATTTCTAACCCTTTTGAACATGGTTTCTCTGTATCAGGAAATAAGGTATCTGCAGCACACTGTCGTAGTTTCTGTCTCTTTCTAGAGAAGATTTCTCCATGCGCATACTGGTTTCCTGAAGTAGCACAAAGAAAATTGTTTCACACAGACTGTATCAATACATTCTCAAATATAACCAGTAAATGGGACACCTTCAGCTGCATAATACACATTTTCCCTAAAATGATGAATTGAACATGTGAAGATTAATTAACAAATGAGTGGTACCCACTTAAAGATTGGCACTGAATACCCAGTAACATAAACTATATATATTCTAAGTTCTAATTGTTCTACACATTGTTTTCCCCTATAAATCCCTAGAACCGCAGCAGTAAACAATTAGAAGAAAATCAAACCTGCATGTGAAAATCCCTGGGGTTTGACGGTGTCGCCACATTCTTGGGAGTTTTTCAGCATTCTGCTCATAGAGTACATGTCTGCATACACCACCAGGAGGAAACAGATCTTTTGATACTTGATTATTATTGTTTAGCAGGAATCTGAAAACTGAAATTATGGAGGGAGGGAACAGTTTCCAACATTTAACACCTAGATCACATGATTTAAGTCTTCCCAATTCAACTGAAACACTGGTAAGCTTTATATTTTAATTTATGAAACAAGCATGTGCTGATTGATTAGAAAGCAACTAAAAAAACACATGAATAAATAGTAAATTGCAGAAGACATTGATAATTTAAGAAGACAGAAACAAAGTCACAAAGGAACACTATGAGTATCACATTTCCTATGTATTTGTATCATGATAGTAAGTATCAGTTTATCTCTGTGGATAGTGTAGTACAAAATTCTCTTCTAATACAGACCTGACTTGTTCCAATCTCCAACAGAAGGTGAAAGAAATGAATCCATCTTAAAAGTTGACACGTCCTGATTGATCCTTGAAGAGTTGCATTCCTTAGTGCCAACCCTAACATCATCAGTCCCCTCTGCATAACATAAAAGATACCCGACTGTTTCAATACATGTACAATTTGTGTTCCTTATTTTATTTAGTTGGTCCTTGCCATCATCATAAATTCTTAAAGTCCAAGAATGTATCAACCAAATTCCAACTTCTTATTAAAAGTGACGCATTAACCTGTAGCAAATGTAATGATGATAAAGGGAGTAGCTGATGACATTTTTAAACAAAAAGTTCCGGGACTTGTTTGGATAGACTTATTTGAGCTTGTTTACTGACATAAGCACTCATGAGACTATGAGCCTGTTTGGATTGACTTATTTGAGCTTATCTACTTACATAAGTTTTGTGAGACTGTTTGAGAGAACTTATGAAAACAGCTTATGACAATTTTCATAAGTTTGTTTCAGCTTATTTCATAAGTTCTCCAATATAGCCTATAAAAACAGTTTGTAGCATATACAAAATCAATTTATCTTTACTTTATATTTTGCTTTAAAAATAGCTTATGTAAGCTAATATACATAAGCGCGTATCATGATAAGAGCTTGTACTATAAGCTGCAAATAAGTTGTTTATCCAAACAGGCCCTATATCAGAGAGCTTATGAAAACAACATGTTTTCAGCTTATTTCCATAAGCTCTACAATATAATTTATGAAAACAAATATATAATATAAAAACATAAACACTTGTATGATAAGGGTTTAATAAAATTGTTTACCCGAACAGATACATAATTCAAGTCGAACCAACCTTTGGAACAGTCACCAGATTCAGGCTTCTTGGACGACCAGGAATCATCCTTTTTGACTGGACCTGAAGAAAACCTGAGACTTGCATCCTTCTTCAATTTCTTAAAGAAAGCATACTCAGAAGTTTTGGGATCACCTAAATTCACAATCACAAAATTCAATTTAATTAATTCTAATTCTAACACTCGTTATGAAATAATGAAGCAATGAATGAATTAGGTTAAATTAGAATCTTACATGTTGTAACAATTTCTCTCTGTAATGGAAGTTGAGAATGATCTGATTCTTCCAATCTGGAAGTTGATTTTTCATGATCGGCAATGAATTTAGCTTTCTTGTGACGAAGATAAGATGGATCATTGGGGTTAATTCGGGAAATTCCCTTTTTCTTCATTGCAAATTGCAATGCGGTTTCAGTCTGTCTAAGGGAACGAATGAAGGAACAGATCGTTACATTACATTACATACATGGTTGAGTGGCGGCGGCCATGGCGTTTGTCGATACACAACATTTCGCGCCTTTTTTTTTTTGGTAGATCGATCACTCCTGCACTTCATCTATCAAATCAAATTGTTCTTTTCTTTTCTTTTCTTTTCAAAAACAAAAATAATTTATTTAGTTGGATTTAATTTTAGTATTCTTTTTCAAAGGACAATTCTGACTTATGCTCTACAATTTCAGCAATGAATATATTTGTGAATTTGTAAATATCTAGGAACTATCATTTGAATTTTTTAAGGAGATAGTAAATGTATTATGTTCACACTCTCTATCTGGCAGGTAGGGGCGCTAATCCCTTATGCGTGCGTGCATCGTTACTTCCACGCACCATTCTATTTTAGCCTTTGATTCTTGATCAAACAGCCTTAGTGTTTCCACTCTCCTGATCAAGCATGAGTCGTCTGATTAATCAAACAGCCCAGATCATCCCCTTATTTTTTTTTGTTGCTACGCAGGGCCTTCTTGTGGGTTGGGCCTCTATTCTTTCATGCTACATGCACATCTCCTGCTTACTTTATCCACCGTTGTGATGTTATTTGTTTGTTTATTTATTTATTATCTAATTTATTTAATTTAAACCAAAAAATCAAAAAAATGATAAAAACCTACAAAATAAATTGTAATTAAATAATTTGGATTTAAAATGGGACCGGCGGGTTTACATCCGCTAAACCCTCGAATGACCGAACGTTGACCGTGCGCTTTGCTTACCGGTTGTTTGTCTTCCGCAAATAAAATTAATAAATAAAATTGGATTAAAAAGGGGACCGACGGGTTTACATCCGCTCATCCCTCGCTCATCCCTCGAATAATCGAACGATAAAGATAGACAAACTAATATTAATCCTATTTGGTATGTTAAATGGTTTCAAGATATTATACACTGAAACCATTAGTATTGTTAAATGGTTTTATATAAATAATAAGGTGGGAGAAACATATATATATATATATATATATATATATATATATATATATATATATATATATATATATATATACTATTTATGAAATATTATTCTGGAAACCATTATGCTTGTTAAATGGTTTCAGAGAGTTAAAAAGTGAAACCATTTGTATTGTAAAATGGTTTTATGTGTTTACCGAAACCAATATTGTGTTTTTATGGTTTTAAAAATCCTGGAAACCATTATGCTGGTTAAATGGTTTCAGATAGTTATACACTAAAACCATTTGTATTGTAAAATGGTTTTACACTGAAATTCTGGTACACAGTAGACAAGTGTTGTCCACGATGTTCGGACACTTGTCGTAACACTTGTCTTAGCAGTAAGAACAATAAAGCAGAGCATTAAAAACAGATACTAAAAAGCATAAACAACACACATAATTGTTAACCCAGTTCAGCCTAACAGCCTAATCTGGGGGATACCAATCCAGGAGGAAATTCACTATCAGCAGTATTAATTCAGAGCTAAACTCCCCCGTTTACAACTCCTCACTTAATCCCTACCCAATGCAACTTCTACCTTGGAACTCCTAGATATGAGACCCCGTCTCACTCCCCTCAACCTTACAACCAGTAAGGATTTCAATAACAACAGAATGGAGACACTCTCCTTGACAAAGATGAAGACACACTTCAATGACATTAACACCTAGCCAACGACTAAGTTCACAATTTGGAGTTGCTTAAAAGCTTCCTCCAATTACAATATTCAACTCATTACCTATAGGTTTCTGAGTGAGGACATAGTGACCATCTCACAACCCGAGTGGTTCACTTTTCACCAACTCTCCTAGAGAGTGGCTTAAAGACACGAAACCCTTAAAAGACTACATCTTTGATATTCTATTTTAGCTTTAAGTTTCGGTGAATAAAATAGGGTTACCATTCCTACCATTACTTTTGAGATTCATCTTTTCGTCTTTGTTCTCTATTAGCCAAGATGTAGCATTTACTCCCAAAGACATAGAAATAATTAACATTTGGTTTTCTCCCCTTCCAAAACTCATAGAGGGTATATGAGAACTCATGACTAATTCTTCATAGGAGCAGAAGTTAGAGAATTTAGCAGTTTCAAATTCCTTCCGATGGTCACTTCTGATCCTGACAATTACACCCTCCTTCTTTCTTTGAAGGCGTTGACAAAGGTCTTTGAAGACATGAAAAGTATTTGATTTTTCTTTAATAAAATTTACCCAAGTAAATCTGAAGGAATCATCAACAACTAAAAAGACATACTTCTTTCGACCAAGGTTTTCAACTTGCATAAGTCTCATCAAATCAGCAATCATCTCTTACAGACAACATCAGAGCTGATAAAAATATTTGGATGCTGATCAAGAATAATACTACAAAGCACAGTGGGAAATGTTGTTGGCATCTTCACAGCCAAAGACTTAGCATGCTTAGTAGTTTAAAAAAAAATATAAGAGTCAAAACCTCATTTGGTCTTGGTACCAACAATGTAGATGAAATTACTCAAATCTATAGCACAATCAGATAACTCTACCCCAGCTTCAGGATCTTCACTCCTGGCCAAAAACTTATTAATCACAGCAGGTGAAAATTCAACACATCAACCCATGTTAAAAAAATCTTTCATGAATTCCTTGCTTAAAGGATCATCACAGTCTTCAGTTTATTGGCTTCAACAGCTCTACTAGACTCAATAAAGTCAGTTACCATTTTCTACCTAGTGAGGGCATCAACCTTTTGTTGGACAGATGTACCTACACCGACATCTACATGTGTCCCAGACAGTAAATTCTTACTAACGATCAGCTTACTAGCCCTTCTACAGGGAACATCAGCATCCACAAGAATAGTTGGATGTTGGTCAAGTATAATACCACACAGCAGGGTTGGAAATGCTATGGGCAGTTGTAGAGCAAAAGAAACAGCATGTTCCAAAGTGGCATCAAACACATAAGAGCCATAATCAAACCTGACCTTTACTCAAGGTTTTTAGGGTCATCACAATTGTTAGCAACATTCACTACAAATTCCCTTACCAGCTTATCAAAACAGTCACCTAGATCAGACACTTTTCTCATCAAACCTTTCACACTTCTTAAAGATGTGCCACCAGATGTAGCTACACTTGTCTCTTTCAATGTCTGAATCACTAGAAGGGGTTCTTTTCTCTTTAAGCTCTTCTTCTTGACCTCAGAAGTTGGAATCACTTTGCTCCTGGTTCTAGGGGGACCAGTCACAGTTTCTTCCAAGCCATTTTAGCAGACTTCTCCGCCTCAGACTGATGGACAGGTGTACTAACAGTTGTCACACCTTTACCTGTCCTACTTCTAGTTCTTTTACCAACACCAGTATCAGGCACTTCTGTCACAAGTTTGTCGCCTGTAACATTTTCATGCATGAAGACAACATCAGGATCACTCACTCCCTTACCTTCAGATAGGGTCTTACTGCTTTCATCTGATTCAGAGTAATCCACAAGATTATTACTAGATTTTGCTACCACAGGATTTCCTTCTTTGTCAGTAGCATCATTATGAACAGTGTCACTTGTGACAATTTCAGGTACCCCAGATGTACCTACACTTGGTACAACATTTGTCTCCAATGTCATAGATGTGTCAACATCTGACACAACATCCGTCTCAAGTGCCACAGATGTGTCAATATTTGGCACAACATCAGTCTCAGGGACAGTTCCCTTGAGAGAATCAGCAACACATTCACTTGTGGTCTTAGTAGTTGCACCAACATCATAATTAACAACAGCAGGGGGGCCACAAGAGAATCAACCATCAGTAGTTGATCAACTTTCAATACCAAAGAGCAATAATCCTTTGCTCCCAAAAATAATAACTCCTCCTTGCTAGAAACAACTGAAATGCCTATCCTAGCTGATTTGGATGACACTCCAAAGTGCAGATAACAATTCACCCATTGGACATAGGTTGAAGCAGCTCCAATGTTCATAATCCCATGAAGCTCTTTTCACTACAACAGAACAAGAGTTCCATGCTCTCGTAGACTTGATAATATCAAGTTAGAGTAAACAACCTCCATCCTGTTTTAGAGAAATACCACTAGACATATTGAACAAAAAAAATAGGTTCTCAATATAAAGATGTCAAGACATTGAGTCTGACTTGTCTTCAAGATCTCACAGCTTCAGAATAAGGACTCCATATTAATAACTTCTCAGAGCACTCTAGAGAATTATACATTCTCCCCTTTAATAGTTGCACATCTAGTGGTTGGTATACACAAGTTACTCTCCTCCAAACAGAATCTGCTTCATGGCCATAAACAAGATTCCATAAATCTGGTTCCTTTGATCAGAAGGATTCTCCAGATGTCAGAGAGAATATCCTTGATATTTGAGCTTGACCTCCATATAAAGAATCTGAATGAGGTACCTTTATCAAGCTTCCACAGGAAAATCAAAACACACATCTGCACCACCACTTACTTGGATCAGAAATAAACTCACCCAAGAAGTCAACCATAAGTTTCTAGTGTAAAAATAGATCCAACAAGATTCTGCATACTGCTGGTCAGATGTACCAACATCTGGGAGCACATCAGTCCCCTTCTCAAGGACAATAATAAGAGATCCTTTATCAAAGCCACTGGAGGTTGGCTTGTAGGATTGAAAGCAAAAATAAATTGCTCATAACTTCCATCAGACCTCTCTTCAACAAACTCATATGTGAGTGCCTTTATGAGTGGACTTGAGATCACCCTCAAGTATCGTTGGCATCTCCAACAAGTTAGTTGAACCTCTCCAGAGGAGAACAGAGTGTTGCACACTCACATCCACCAGGAGTTTTCCCATCATATATATGCAGCGGAATTCAAACCAGAAAACTCCTCAACAAACTTCAGGCACACCATAATGACCTTTGCACAAACTCCACACTCCAGGTGCAACAGGTTAACATAAGTTTGAAAATAAATCAAACCATACAGTAGCTCAACACCAAAGCTACACACCTTGCCATGAATAGTCCATCCTCCACTTCTTGGGACCATTCAAACAAATATGAACTTCTCCAAGTCCAAACAACTTTTCAGTATTCCTTACTTGTTTATAACCAGAAAGTATATTCCCTAGGATCTCACCCAGATACAGAACAAGATGCCTGCTCTGATACCAATTGAAATTCTGGTACACAGTAGACAAGTGTTGTCCACGATGTTCAGACACTTGTCATAACACTTGTCTTAGCAATAAGAACAATAAAGCAGAGCATTAAAAACAGATACTAAAAAGCATAAACAACACACATAATTGTTAACCCAGTTCAGCCTAACAGCCTAATCTGGGGGATACCAATCCAGGAGGAAATTCACTATCAGCAGTATTAATTCAGAGCTAAACTCCCCCGTTTACAACTCCTCACTTAATCCCTACCCAATGCAACTTCTACCTAGGAACTCCTAGATATGAGACCCCGTCTCACTCCCCTCAACCTTACAACCAGTAAGGATTTCAATAACAACAGAATGGAGACACTCTCCTTGACAAAGATGAAGACACACTTCAATGACATTAACACCTAGCCAACGACTAAGTTCACAATTTGGAGTTGCTTAAAAGCTTCCTCCAATTACAATACTCAACTCACTACCTATAGGTTTCTGAGTGAGGACATAGTGACCATCTCACAACCCAAGTGGTTCACTTTACACCAACTCTCCTAGAGAGTGGCTTAAAGACACGAAACCCTTAAAAGACTACATCTTTGATATTCTATTTTAGCTTCAAGTTTCGGTGAATAAAATAGGGTTAGCAGCATGTAACACCCAAACCCATTATTTATATATTTCTACCTTTAGTAAAATCTTTTTCAAAATACGCGGCGGAAAATCAAAGTTTGTTATTATAAAAGTCATGGTTCGAGCATTACACTCTTCAATCAAAATAATACTAATGTAATTAATTAGTAAAAGCAGTGTTTATACAAATCTTTGAATCAAATAATGTATTTCTTGATTATACAAAACAACCTAGACAATAGACTTTATATACAATATAAAACCCTTTCCCGTGTCACAATCAGAGCAGAGCTTCACCGACGACTTGACATCGATAACCACAAAACCTGTGAATCTGGACCCCCAACGGTCCAGTACATAACACATAAAAGAGAGTTAGATAACATACTCAAAATATAAGTGTAAGTAAATGGTACTTAAACACTTCTCAATATTCATGCATATATCATACATCTATACATATTCACCAACATCTATCATTCCATTATAATCTACCAGACAAATTATAATTCAAACATCACTTATACGTCAACAATTATCACATAATCAATCATCCACAAAATTCAACAAACATATAGTTTCACGTCGTCTCGGACAATACCAAAACATCAACAAATATCACATAACTCAGTTACAAATAGGAATATACATAAAGTTCCTAATGTAATCTAACACCACAAATACATTGTTCAGATTATGGTCATGACGGACCCTGCGTTGTTCATTTTATAGTCATGACGGACTCTACTCCTCACATACGGATTAACAATCAACATTTACCAAGTATGTGTCAAACATCATTTATCATAAAATGCACACATAATTCCTAATGCAATCTAATGCTTCACATTCATGTTATGTCCTCTAGACACCTCTAATGCATGTGGTACCATCGTCTTTATCAGAGTATCTCACCTTCGATATCCGTCTTTATCAAACAAATATAGTTCGATATCCGTCTTTATTGGACAAGCCAATATCCCTAAATATTCATGATGCATGCACTCAAAACTCATGAATATATCCATCAACAATTTTGGCATATAGCCCATCAACAATAACGTGGAACACTATCCAACGTCCGTCTTTATTAAGATAATCAATACCTTAATATCCGTCTTTATCGAATAACATAATTCGATATACTTCTTTATTAGAATAACATAATCCTAATATCCTTCTTTATTAAGTTGATTAACACCTTAATATACTTCTTTGACATTTAAATAAACATCATCAACACAATCAACAACAATTCATCAACACATCATTATTCATCAACAAGCAATCAATCATGGTTACAAACACTTAATTGCATGTTAGGATACCTTAAATCCATGTTACAAGTGCCCAAATGCACTTAAAACAATTAACAAAAAATGCTGTCACAGAGGCCTTCGCTGAGCGAAGGCTCAGCGAGACACAGCGAACCACACCAGTGGGTCACCAGCTCATGGCGAGCTGCAGCGAGCTGTGGCGAGCTGTTCGCCACACATTCGCTGAGCGAGGGCCTAGCGAGCGCCTCCTGTCAGGACAGTTCAAAACCTGCGTTTTCCACACCAATTCACCCAAAAATCCCATTTTTCATGTTATAAATCCCAAATGAGTTTGTATTCAAGTGCAACAAACATATCTAAACAAAAAAGGACGGTTCATTTCACCGATCTACCATTTTTACTACGAAAAAGTAGAGATTTAACACTTTTACTCAAAACTCTCAAGAACACAAAGTTCTTGAGTTTAATCATCTATAAAATTCGTTTTTATCAAGTAAATCCGTTCATACATCATGATAAAAGCATGTTAAACATGTTATGAACCTTAGATTCGATTTCCATTAAGAAAATCCATCCAAAACTAAAACGAAAATGGGGTGGAGGAAGTTCGGGTGAGGAGAAATCGACATTCTCCCCTTCCTCGAGTCACCCACGAATATGAAATCTACTCTCTTACCTGGATTCGAAGAAAACTCGAAGATTGCTCTTGAATCTCTTCACTTTTCCCTTGCCCTAGCTCTTGAGCTCTCCCTTCTCTCTTCATCCTTCACAAATGTTGAGAAAATGAGTTTCTCTCTCTATTAAGGCCATAAGTAGCGCCCCCCACTCATGAGACAAGGCCCATTGGGCCTCAAGCCCAATTGGCTGGCCCAATAACGCATTAACTCTCACTAACTCGCGCGTTAATTAAATTTCTCGATAAATAACCTAAAGTTACTATCTTACATAAAAGTCACGTCACCAAATAAATAAACACTTACATAGTGAATAATAAATTTGGGTCGTTACACAGCACCCTGTAAATAGCAGAGCCTCGTGGGCTTTTCACAATGATCCAGCTCCAAGAAATCTTCTAGATGCAAAATATATATTTTTACCAAATCTTTCTTTGCATCAAATATTCCTCCCATAAATATATTTGTTGTAAATATATTTTAAAATTAAATCTTCTAATCTTCTTGAAGCACAAAGATTTATTTGAAATAAATCTTTTATATTTTCTGCAGCAATCTTCACAAGATATATTTTTGAAACAAATATTATATTTTCTAAAAGTTATTTTATTCCTTTAGAAAATAGAACTAGGGTTCAGCTGCCTTCTGAAACACATTGATCACGTGCGCCTTGTTGAGTAAGAAACCACGAAACAATTCTTCAATCAAATCTTCGAAAGATTGAGTAGAAAATAAAAACACTAGCTGGCGCGAACAATCAGACATACAAGTGTTGTTATATCTGTCTCAACACTTGGTGTACGCACATATGTCTCAACACTTGGCTAAAAGATGTTTTTGCAAAATGTAGCCAACATACAAAAACCCAACATACACTAAATGGTTTAATGATTTTAAATACTGATTATTACTGAAACCATAAGTATGGTTTAATGGTTTTGATAGTTTTCTATGTGAAACCAAAATAATTGTCTAATTGTTTTGTAATAAAACAAAAAACCAATGGTTTCGTCTAATGATTTATGTTAATTGTAATAAATTAAACCATAATTACGGTACATGTTTTAGTATGTAATTTTAAATTAAAATATGACTATATAATCATCCAACACAATTAATTGAAAATAGATTCTTAAAATATGTACTTCAAAGGAACAAAAGTTATTATTTAATTGGAAATGGGGGGCACGTTAGAAATTTGGGGGACGCACTAGAAATCTGGAGTAGGAAAAAAAATTGGGGGGCTCGTAAGAAATCTAGGGGAGAAAAAGAAAATAAAAATTAGGGGGTGCGCTAAGCAAATGGGGGGCGCAAGTAATGAGGTAGCATGTGGGGGCACAGAGTAAATGGGGGGCGTGAGAGTAATGGGGTAGCATATGGGAGTGCGTGGAGTAAATGGGGGGGTGCATTGAGTAATTTTCATTACTTATGCATGGTGCATAAGTTTGGCTTATGCACGATAACCAAACTCTGTCTCTTTTATAATACTACATCAGCGTCCTAACTCGGCCCTTTGCACTAAGACAACATTTATTATAAAGTTGAACATTTTTTGTTGTTGGTGTAAACTAAGTATCCTTTGCATGTAAAGATAGAATTTTTTCTTTTTATCCCAATAATTGTCCATCTATCCCAACATCTAAAACCTTGAAGAACAATATTTGGTTACCGGAACACTTTGGAAAAAAATGTTTTGGTATGTAAATTTTATTTTGGTTACCGGAACACTTTGAAAAAAAAATATTTAGGTATATGAAATTTTTCTAAATTTTTTTATTACCGGAACACTTTAGAAAAAAGTGTTCGGGTATATAAAATTTTTCTAATTTTTTTTTATTACCGGAACATTTGGAAAAAAATGTTGAGGTATATAAAAATTTTCTAATTTTTTTTTTGTTATCTGAACACTTTGGAAAAACGTGTTCAGGTATGCAAAAATTTTCTAATTTTTTTTTGTTAACAAAACATTTTGGAAAAAAATGTTCAGGTATGTAAAATTTTTCTAAAAACTTGTGACTGTTCTCGGCAAACATGTCTGCTTGTGATGCCCCAAACTTCGAATGAGGTGATACAAGTCAAGTAGATAGTAGAGTTTTACAGGTATTTCAGAAGAGTTTAGTGCAGGCACAAGATATTTTGAATCAAAATCGGCTTTTAATCAACGAGATTAACCAAAATCATGAGTCCAGGATGCCGGATATTTTGAGCAGAAATGCTGGTTTGATTAGAGACTCAATAGTAATATCAGAATGGCAGTTGATCTCTATGCTGATCTTTCGAGTTCTTTTACCAAGTCGCGAGAAGCTTCGTCTGAAGGAGACTCTAGTGGAACTCTCAAATCTGATGGAAAAATCAACCATAAGAGAATTAGATCCAGTTAACATGTTGAATTTGAGGTTTCATATTAGCCAGTAAAGTGAAGAAGTTGGTTTATTCTGATGCTGCAATGAATGAACTTTTCTAGTGAGATTATGTGTAAACCTCTCCAAGGTTTCTCCTGTGCCAAGTCCTTCCATATATATTCGTTTTATGTAACAAAAAAAAAAGTGTTTTGTTAAAAAAAAAATAAAAATTTACATACCTTACCCGAATACTTTTTTTCAAAGTGTTCAGGTAACAAAAAAAATTTAGAAATTTTTTATATACCTGAACACTTTTTTTCAAAGTGTTCCGATAATAAAAAAAAATTTAAATTTTTTTTATATATCTGAACATTTTTTTCAAAGTGTTCCGGTAATAAAAAAAATTTAGAAAAATTTCATATACCTGAACACTTTTCTAAAGTGTTACAGTAATCAAAAAAGAAATTTACATACCAGAACACTTTTTTCCAAAGTATTCCTCCAATAACCAAAAATTTTTCTTCAGGCTTTTAGTTTATATATGAGGATAAATTCGTCCATTCAAAATTAATGTTTGGATAGATGAATAATTGTTGGGGTAGAAAAAAAAATTTCGTAAACATATGGTTAAATCTTTTTAGCGGATATGATAACAATGAACAATAATGCTTGCCCTCAAGAATGTGATAATGTTGCTATATTTTCATGATTGAATTTGAAACTAGACTTAGATTATTTTTGAATAATTGTGGCTAATATTTATTTAGTGTTGTCAACTACTTACCTACGAAATTTTAGCAGGAAAATATTTAACTAAATATTACTTATCTCTCGTTCCTATTTCAGATTACCAGAATCCCTTCTACCATAATTAGGAAGAATAGCATTAGCGACAAAAAATTTACTCACAATTCTTCAAAGAAAACTTAAAAAAAAAAAAAAATTGAGACTTTTTTAAAAAAGAAAATAATTTCATGTCTTCTTCATCCCTTGTAAAAAAAAAAGTCATAAATATAATATACAGTACTTTTTTTTGTTTGACAAAATAGACATCATTTACTTGAAATTTTATTGGCTTAAATGCAGTTTTACCCCCTATTTTGAATAAATCAGAATTTTACCCCTATTTTAAAATCCGGAATTTTATCCTCCTATTTTATAATTTTTTGGATTTTACCCCTCCAAAATTCTGCACAAAATATTCTTCTGAGCCTCAACTTCAAAGTTTCTCATATAACTCAATTTGGATCAATAATTCACCAAACTAGTACCCAAATGATTGTAATCGAGTTAGCTATCCACATAATCAAACTGAAGGTGTGAAAACACAAGAAGGGGGGGAGGGGGTGTTGAATTGTGTTTTAGATAAGTTAAAACTTTTTCAAGTTCTCAACTTAACTAAGATAGCAGCGGATAAATAAGCGAACACAATAACAGAGATCAGAGGGAGAGAAAGCACACAACAAATTTATACTGGTTCCTCTCACAAAACGAGAGTAGTACAATCCCCTTGCACTTCCAAGGGATTTCACTATAATCACACAAGATTACAATTGCTCAAGCACACAGCAAGAGACTTCCCTACAATGCTCAAGCACACAGCAAGAGACTTCTCAAACTTAAGAAAGTAAATAAAGTTTGTTGATTGTAATACAATACTCTTAAAGAACCTTAAAGATAAAATACAATGAGTACACAAAGACTTCAAAGTATTTTGAATAAGAAATGAATTTCTTGGTTCAGAGGTTGAGAGCTTGTATTGTAAGATTGAAAGCTTGTTTGTGTGTGTGATGATGTTTTGCAATACACTTCTTCTAGTATTTATATTACTGAAAAGCTTTGTCTTCTTGTATCTGTCTTGATGCAGTTTGGATGTTACTAAAACAGAGTAAGAGTTTCAGTAACTTTGACCTGGTGTAGAGAAGACTTTCCTTATTCAGCTAAGAAACCAGACAAGTCACGTTCTCCCTTATGGATAGGCAAAATGTAAGAAGTTGTTCTGATCAATGTTGAAAGGTCCTTTTCTTCATTGGTAAAAGAGTTGACCCTCAATTTCTAATCTTCACACAATCCAAGATAATCATTAGAGTTTGATTGGCTTCAGAGTTAACAAGTTCTGAGGTCTTCAACCTCTGATACACATAACTTCTGAAGTTCATATCCTCTGAGATATCAAGAACTTCTGAGAACTAAACTTCTGGTCTTGCTTCAGAACTTTCCTGTATGATAGTTCTGCACACTTAAAATAAATTTTTAGTATCTCCAATTGTACATTTAATACTTTGTTATCATCAAAACCTTAATGGATTTTGGGGGCAACAATTTTAAATCAATTTTGTTCCAACAATCTCCCCCTTTTTGTTGATGACAAACATAAGTATTAATTGACAATTGTTGTTAAATTAATTTATCATGTTTCTCTTAGGTTTATGAGTTTTGCAAGCTCCCCCTAAGATTGATACTCCATAAAGCCTTAGTTTAAGTATTATCCATGATATTTTAATTTAGTATAAGATTAAGTTGTTTTAAAATGAAATAAGATTTCATATTTTTCTTTAGGATGAGAGGTTTGCAAACTCTCCCCCTAAGTCTCATAAGGTTAAGTTAAGATTGCACTCTTTACTTATCCTTACATATGAAAATTTATTTTTCAGTTTTAAACACTTAGTCTCCGCATAAAAAATAAGAAAAAGTAACAAACTTTATTAACAAACTTATGCGTGGTTTCAGGTTTTGAGACATATCAATTAATGCGTAACTACTCCCCCTTTTGTCATTATCAAAAAGTAACAGTCAATGGTCAAAAGTGGAGAATTCCAAGACAGTCAAAGATAAAGATTGGTTGTTACGAGAGGAGAAATAAATTTAAAAGATAAAACCAACGCGCCAAATAGTCTATAAATACGTTACTTGTCTTCCCTTGTTACTCACCAAGTAACAAACCAAGAAAGAGCAACTAACAAAAAAAAGATGAAAAGATTTAGCATGAGAATCGCAGAGTTCCATCGTAAGAAGGAAGAAGAAAAAGAGAGAGACAACAAGCAGCAGCAGGAGCAGGAAAAGAAGAAACAAGAGGCTGAGATTATAGTAATCTCATCAGAATCAGAATCTCAAGAAGATGAAATTGATGCTGATTACGCTGAGTACTTGGCCACATATGTTCTTGAGGAAGAAGAAGACCCTATAGAGATCTCCTCAGATGAATCCGAGAAAAAATCTTCAGAGCCTGAAGAATCTGAGATTTCCTCAGAGTAGTTTCTAGGTTTTCTTTTCAGTTACTTATGTACCTAAGTATTTCAATCATTAATAAAAAAAATTCTTGTTTTCCTTTAGCTGCCTCTTTAGATGCTTGTTGAATTTACGTTATATAAAGAACATTTAAAACATTAAGACCTCAAAAAATTTCCAAACAAGTACACAAATAAAAAAAAAAAATCAAGGTTGGAATGTGCAAGAATAAAATAAACAGAACAATCATGAGTGCAAAGACATAAGAAGCATAGGGTTTAGATGAGAGGAGGGCAAGAATCTTGTCAAATTTTTCATGAAGACCATCCACTTTGGTGTCCAGAGTGTCCATTTTTCCTGCAAGTTGTTGATGGTCAGACCTTTGATTCCCAATTGCTTCCTCCAGAACCTTGAGCTTATCCTCCATTACTGAATCCATAGGAGCTTTTCCTTTATCAGATGAAGAACCAATAACTTCAGAATACTCAATCAACAAAGGCTTCTCAAGAGCGAGCCTTTCCGCTTCAATACGCTCTGCCTCTAATCTGTTTATCAATTCAGATTCTAATCTGCATCTCCTCAAAGCTTGAAAAATACTGTCCTCTTCAGCCTTTCTATCCTCTTCAGCTTTTCTGGCAGCCTATGATCTTGTAAACTCAATTTCTGCATGACTGAGAAGAGGTAAGAGGTTGTTGTTTTTCTGGTTATTGGTGTTTCTTTGGAGATTTTTGTGGTTGAGAGGTTTCATGAGTGAATGTGTGTGTGTTTAAAGTGTCTGGGCTAAGATGTTTTTCTAGTTCATGGAGAGGGTTGTTAGAAGAAACTTGTTTGTCCAACTTCTGAGACTTATCATTAGAGGTAAGTTTTGAAAGCATTGTTTTACCTCCTTTGATGAGTTCATCAGTTGAACAACTTTGTTCCTCTGAGTTGTCAGATGAGGAAATATTGATGGGTTTGGATGATTCAGGATGAATGGTTTGGAGAGGTTTAGAATAGCCTAATTCCTTATCAGTTTCAGAGGTGAGCTTAAGAGACTTACCTTTGTTAGCATGAGCTTTCTTCTTTTGCTGAAGCCTTTCACCAATTGTCTGCTCATCTGTATCAGTTTCCTCAAAGTCTTCAGCCTCATCATCAAGCTGTAATTTCCTCTTCTGAGGCGCAGAAGGTTCTGCAGCAATCTTCTTAGCAGGAGTTTCATGCTTCTGCTTAGTCCTCTTCTCATCTTCCTTTTCAACCTTGATCTTCTTTTGCTTCAGAAGATCTGACTGAACTTCCTCCTTCTGAGTCTCAGCCTTTCTCTTAGATCCTCTTTTTCTTAATCCATGAGGATCAAAAGTTGGAGCAGGAGGTACCATAGCCCTTGTAACCTTGTGACCTTGTTCTCTTAGGTTTGCTAAGAAGTTCTGAATTACTTCTTCGCAATCAAGTTCTGAGATGATGGGGTAGTCATCCAAATAAAATGGGTCACCAGAATTGACTAGAAAATCTTGCTGAGGCTGAACCACTTTAGTGCTGATAATGTGCATCTTGGTCAAGAAGCTAGCAGACAGAACTTCTGGTCTGACTTCCGTAGCAACTAGATCAGGATCAAATTTCTTCATAAGCTTGACAATCCTGCATTGAAAGAAGAGCTCAGATAGAAGTCTAGGATGAACAATGGAAGTTCTCCTCTGAGTCTTACTAAGATGAATGGCTTCGCAGATCCTTTCAAACAAATAATCTCCTAGATTAATCTTTTTCTCAGTCAGAAGGAAATAGATGAGATGACATAGGGGTGTACATGGGTTGGGCAAATCCGGTCGACCCGGTCAAACCCACCCAATCCAATTCAAAAAAGTGGGTTGGGTCGGGTAAGTGGGTGGATATGGATTTCAAAAATGAAAAACCCATTAAAAAAATCGGGTTTCGGGTAAAACCGGACCCAACCCAAAAAACCCACTAACCCACTAGTGCTATGTTTCTTGAAATTTTTTTATAAAAATACTAAAGATTTTTTCATTTGATTATTAAATATTTTTATATTGAAAATAAGTTATACTATTTTTTACGAAAATAAAAAAGATTGAATAATTTTTATGAACAAATATGATAATTTTTCGCATTATTTTTTTAAAATTTAAAAAAATTGAATAATTTTCATAAACAAATATAGTGATTCATGGTTTACTCATTTGATATTAAAAAATGCAAAAACATCATTTGGATAACACGCTATCACACCCGGAAAATAGTGGATTTGCCCAACCCGGCCCAATGTTATAACGAGTGGTTATTTTACTAAACCCAACCCGGAGTACCATATGTGGTTTGGGTTTTGGTTTTGGCCAAACCCAACCCAATCTGTGTTGGAGTAAGCCCTAAAAGCCAATCTATTTTGATAGAATCATCTTTTGTATGATGACTTTGATTTATATATTTAATATATATAATAAGGCATTTCTTTATTATGTTTGTTTCAAACTAATAAAGTCCCTAGAATAACTAGTCTAATAAATGGAACATTAAGTGTGACTTAATAGTGAGACTCCATTAAACATAAAGACATTATTCTTAAAGTATCCATAGTCAAGTTTTACTGTGATGTGGGATAACAGTAAAACATAGAGACTATTATGTGAGTAGACTGATGACTTCATCTCACGAGTCATGGATATGAGATATCAAGTCTTCACATAGATATAAATATTAGGAGTAATATTTATATTGGATTGACCCGCCATGAGAATACTGCATAGTATGTTATGAAAAGTGTCATAAGTTATTCTCATAGTGATAATGGTGTATACCACCCTTCGACCTGAAACCACTATGGACCCTAGATGTGGAGTAGAGTACTTAGTTGCCGTTCAAACATTGTCCGTAACAGGATGACTATAAAGTCGGTTGATGGGTACTCTACAAATCATGCTGAGGGACATGAGTGACCTAGATGGAATTTGCCCCTCCTACATAACAGGAGCAATATCTGTAGGCCTCTTGATGGAATATGACTGATAAAATGCGTGGCCACGCCGAACTAAGTCAATATGAGATATTGAGCTTATTCGTTGTTCAGTATATTCTGGGATCAAGAAATAAGATATTGAACCATACAAGGGTGACACGATCTATGTGATCGCTGTCGTACGCGGTCAAAAATAAGTTTTATAAAATATAGTACAAGGGAGTTAACCTTGGTCGTCTCACAAGGACCTCTAATTTAATAATTAGTAAAAATAAGAACAATGAATAACACAATTAGATGGGGTTTTGGTTTTTAGATTGAAAAAGTATTTGAAATTCAATTGATAAAAAAAGACGATCAATCCATTGGTTTTAGGCAAACTTCGTTCATTATATATCCATCATAGGTTACTGATATATTCATTCAAAGGTCTATGCTTGGCTGGTTACTAAACTAATTAAACAAGCGATAATCAGGTTCGTAGGAATTCATTCGATTAAGCAAGGAATGTGTTCAACCAACCATGGGTAATGAACAAGCGCCATTAGAACACAGTTGATATCATTACAAAATTCAGCCAGCCCTTTTGGTAAGCGCAAAAGCTTATATCAATTTTATTCAAATTAATTTAAACAAGCGGAAAACTAATTCGAATAATCTCAACGGCATAAACCCATCACAAAATAATTAAGCATCATTAGCAATGAAATTCATACAGAATAAAGAGACATGAAATGATATAAGACAGCATAGACATGTAAACAAAATTATAATTAGAATCCGAACCTCAAGAACACATGAACGAAGTTTCCATATACCAATGAATCAACCTAGGGTTGCTAGTTCTCCATGAGAAAGTAGCAGCCTCTCTTTTCTATTTTACGTCAACTCTGCATAATGAACCCTAGGCTGCGTTTTTTGGCTTTTATAATACATGGGAAACGGGCTCTAAAAGTATCGGGCCGAAAATTAGAAGTTTAACCCGAAATTACATTATTATCACTAAGTCTGGAACATAAATGTGAATAAACGACTCCTTTTCGCTCTGAACTGGATTTCGACATCAACATGAAAGTTGTAGCTCTTTATCTTAGCTTTCCAACACATCTTCCCGCGCCTCAATCCGATATCCGTAGCTCAAGTTATGGTCTGCGCAATGAGAAGGTGTCAATATGTCATTAAATACGAAAATTGGTCAAATAAATTCATTAAGGCTCAATTGTGACCCAAAACTTAGAAACATAATAAAAACTCGATATTATTGTAGAAAGACTACTAAAATTGCTAAATTATAATACTAGAAAATATGTGCCAAAATGCACTGATCACTATGCCTTGTGTTCAATATAGATATAAGGGCAAATGGGTAATTATACATACGATCGTTATCACGGAAAGGTTTCGTCAGATCACATGACATTCTCGTCACTTGGGTAGCAGTGATGTGTTGCTAGATACCGCTCATTGTTTATAATATTAAATATGTGATTTAATATTATTGCCAACGTTACGAGAACCTATAGGGTCACAAACAAAGGACAGATAGATGAAAGAAATAAATAAGTAAGACTTATTTATAAAATAATAAGTAGGACTTATTAGTAATTAAATAATTAAGTATGACTTATTATTTAATTTATGAAAAATAGAGAAATGCGGTCCACCGTAAGGTACGGTGCAGTGCTTGGCTTGATGACCACACAAGTGGTTCTATAAATAGAACCCTTGTGATGAAGTTTTAAGAGCTTAACCTAATTCACAAAGTGAAACCTAGCCGCCGCTCTCTAAACCCTATTCTCTCTGAATCTCTGGTGGAATTGGCTAGCACCGGTCATCAGAGAAGTTCTGTTCGTGTGGACTGAGTAGATGCATCGCTTCTTTGCTTTGCTCGTGATCAGAAACAGTTTCTACCTCAAAGGTTCTGCACTTCAAGAGGTAAACACATAAACTTGTGGTTTTGTGTTCTTTGATTTGTGATTAATGGTTTAATCAAGATCCGTTCATCGGGATTGTTCCGCTAAGAGAATTAATTATTTTGAAAAACCCCTCTTAAATCCCTTCAGTGGTATTAGAGCTTCGGTTCAGATTAAATCATTATATTCAAATTAATACCGATATTTATACAATAATATAAATGTGATTTATATGCCTTTGTATGCTATCGGTCTTGGCTGTGATGATTCCGTGATTTTCTATTATCGACCGATGTTTGTTTTCTTTTAAAATTATATCTGAATGTGGATCTTAAAAGAATAAAACCTGCAACTTGTTTTGTTATATATTTAATATCAAGAGACTTTTCATATATGATATGATCATAGTCGACGTCATATAATGCTTGATCATGCTAATTTGCTTTGAATTTGATTCAAACAAATTTTATAACGAAACAATATTATTTTATTTATTTATTTGATTGTTGATTCAATTAATTGATATTGAATAGTCATATAAACTGCATTCCGTACCTAAGTTATTATGAATATTGTTTTTGAATGCCCAGTACCTTAATTTAATTGGTTTCAATTTTGAATATGATTCAAAGGTAATATCGATTACGTAAATTTGAAACCAATCGCTCGTAATTTGTTATGACAGGCTTTTAACGGTTAAGAGTTAATTTGGTACTTCTAAAGCGATCATGAGTCAAAGAGTTTGATTCTGTTTTAAAAATAATTATTTAATTCAAAAGTATTTTGGTTAAATAAATTGTTATATATATATATTTAATAATTGGAGAATTGTTATTTAAAAGAAACATTATGCAGATCATTATCACATGAGATGTGATTTTTGATTAAATATAATTGATTGATAATATATTAACTTTCCAAGAAAGAATAGTTCAAATTTGGAAGTGCTGTTTTTCTTTCCTTTTCAAAAAATTTGGAACTGCCATATATATATCAATAAATTATATTAGGCATGTTTTGAAATAGCAAATCAAATTCAAAATTAATAGGTTTCATTGTTTTTAATGACCGGAATCCTATTTTGGTCTTGGAAACCAATTTTGACCAATTATAGTAATTTCTTTGAATTAATAGTTAATTCAAATAATTAAAGTGTTATTTAATAATTATTGTTAAATAATTTTGTGATGCGCTAATTATTTATTTAATTTTAATTAGTTATTAGAGGTGTATAGTTATGGCCATAGCGTGTTTGATTTTATTTTGTTTGGTTTAAATACGACCTGCGTGTCGTGGTTATTATTTTTTAAATACGACCTGCGTGTCGTGACAATTTATTTACTTTATTTATTTATTTTAAATAATTGTAATTGCTCGTGATGACGGGAGACAAATCCAAACAAAGGATGCCGATGGAGAAACTTGAGAAGTTTGCTCGAGGGTCAAAGAATTGTAATAAATTAGTTTATTTAATTCTTTCATTTTAGGAGGCCATAACTATACTACCTTAGTTTATTTTATGTATGTGATGCATGAGATGAATGTTTTAATTATATATGTCTTGAATATTTTATATAATTGTTAAACATATATTTACATGAGTGTCATGTAAATTGAAACACGTTTTGTATGAGATACAAAATACGGTGAGATTAAATTTAATTAAAATCCCTTAAAAGAAATATTAAGTTGAAAGCTTTCCAACATTTATCACTCATATGTTGGAACAAAATTGATTTAAAAATGTTTGCCCCTAAATCTATTAAGGTTTTGATGATAACAAAGTATTAATAAACAATTGGAAGGGCTAAAAATTTAATTTAAGTATGCAGATATTAGCTTCAGATAAGCTCTGAGTGAAGCTCAGAAGATATGTATTCAGAAGTTTACAAACGCTCAGAAGATGTTGAACTTCAGAAGTTACATTCTTCAGATGATGAAGTCGTCAGAACTTCTTAAGTGTCTAAAGCTTCATCAACCTCTGAAGATCTTCTTGAAGTCTGTGAAGATTCTTTTTTGCAAGTCAACTCTTCTACCAATGAAGAAAAGGACCTTTCAAGCTTGATCAGAACAGCTACTCTCATTTTGTCTGTCCACTCTTGAGAACGTGGGACATCAGACTTGTTAGCTGAATAAGGAAAGTCTTCTCTGCACATGGTCAAAGTGTCTGAAACTCTTACTCAATTTTAGAAACAACCAAACTGCATCAAGACAAGTTGCTTGAGGACAAAAGGCTATCTACTTCAACGGTCATTTCTGCAACGACTCTTTTCTAGCTGTATATATACTTGAAGGATCAGTTGTATCAAAAAGAATTTTTACATCAAGGATTATACTGCGCTCGAACAAACTCTGAACTGTGAATACAAGCTCTGAACCTCTGAACTAGTGTTGTTGCACTCTTAGTCCAAATACTTTGTATTCATTGTATTTGCTCTTTAAGGTTCTCTTAAGAGCAGTTGTATTCTTTCAACTATTTATTATCTCTAGTACTTGAGGAAACTTAAGCTTGTGTGCTTAAGTGTGAAGTCTTAAGCTTGTGTGCTTGAGCATTGTTGTGAAGTCTCTTGCTTGTGTGCTTGAGCATTTGTAATCTTGTGTGATTATAGTGAAATCCCTTGGAAGTGCAAGGGGACTGGACTACTCTCGTTTTGTGAGAGGAACCAGTATAAATTGCTTGTGTGCTTTCTCTCTCTTTATCTTGTTATTATTTGTGTTACTTATCCGCTGCTAACGTAGTTAAGTTAAGAACTTTGAAAAAGTTTTAACTTGGCTAAAACACAATTCAACCCCACCTTCTTGTGTTTTCACACCTTCAATTGGTATCAGAGCCTGGTTTGTTACTTTCACTTAACAGTGAGACAGTAAAGATCTTGTGAGAACACTATGTCTGGAGGAGACGATAGTAGTACTAGAACAACTGGTGAGGCCAGTGATGCTGGTGGTGGTCCTAGAAATGCTTTTGGTTTTGACTACTTGAGTAATGAATCACATGAACATAGTGGCAATAGAAAAGCCCCTATATTCAATGGTGATGCATCATTATTTGAGTGGTGGAAGGAAAGACTGTATAGCAATATTACTGCTATTGATCATGAGTTGTGGGATTTGGTTGAGCTGAGAGTAACTTTTGAAAACTTAAATGAACATGGAAGATTGTCCATTGAGCACAGAAAGTTACTCACACCAGCTAACTTAAAAATCTACACTAAGCATCATAGAGTAAATGACATTGTTGTTGGTGCTATTAGACATGAAGATTATGTCAGAATAGAAAACAAGTCTACTGCTAAATCTATCTTTGACTCTATGTGTGCTACCTATGATGGTAATGAAAAGGTTCAACAGGCTAAGGCTAGTCTCTTGATAAGGCAATATGAACTATTCACCATGCAACAAGATGAAAGCATTGAGACTATGTTTACAAGGTTTCAAATCCCCTTGTATCTGGTCTTAAAGCTCTTAAGAGGAGTTATTCCACCTATGACCATGTTCAGAAGATTCTGAGAAGTCTTCCTATTGCTTGGAGACCTAAGGTCACTGCAATAGAAGAAGCTCAAAATTTCAAGACTCTGAGTCTTGAGGCTCTGATAAGCAATCTCAGAAGCCATGAGATGGTTCTGAATGCTGATTCAGAAGCTAAGAAGAAGTCCAAGTCTGTGGCTTTACAGTCAACTAGGACTCCTTCCAAAGCTCTTAAGACTCAGCTTCTTGACATTGAAGAGGAATCTTCTACAGATGGTCAAGAGGAGGAAATGGGTGAAGATGAGTTTGCTTTATTCACAAAGTTTCAGCAATGGAACAGGTTTAACAAAAGAAATTTTAGAGGAAACAGCTCAAGAAATTTTGTCAGCAAGAAGGATGATCAGAAGAACTGCTTCAACTGTAAGAAGCCAGGACACTTTATTGCTGACTGTCCAGAAATGTCTGCTAAAGACAAAAACAAAAGATACAGCTCAAAGAAGCAACAATTTAAGAGCAAATTGAAAAAGAGTCTGATGGCTACTTTTGAAGAGCTATCATCTGAGGAAGAAGTTGAGGAAGAGGAAGAGGCAAATCTAGCCCTAATGGCTTCAACTGACTCAGATGCAGACTCAGAGGATGAATCAGAATCAGAAGTTACAGATGAGGTATTTTCTGACTGTTCTAAATCTTAACTTATAACTGCACTTATCAAGGTCATTGAGAAACATCTCAGAGTGTTAAGTAAACAAAAAGCTTTACAAGAAAAGCTTAACACTCTGACTGAACAGACAGACCATTTTCAAGGTCTATATCAAGAAACTCTGAATAGAGTGAATGATTTTGAAAAAGGTTGTGCTGTGTGTCACAAACCTATTGATGAGCAGGAAATATCTCTTCAACAGTTTGTGCATCTCAACCTTGGGAAGAGCAAAGCTGCAAACAAAATTTATAATGTTTTAAGACATAGAGGAGAAGGACTTGGCTATGAATATGGTAGAACATATTCAAAGCTAAAGACCTTTGCCAAAAAGGTTGGAAAATCTTGGGTTTATTATGTTGCTCCACCAAGTGAAGAGGGAAAGAATCCTGGTACTCTGGAAAGTGAGGATGATGATCTGAGGAAATTAGAAGCTGACAGCTCAGAGGAACCAAGTTCCTCAGGATCTGGAAAGAAAAGTTCAGAAGATAGAAGTTATTCAGAACTTGAGAATATTTGTTCAGATGTTCTGAAAACTTCAAAATCTGAGACTTCAAATTCTAGAACCAAAGGAACTTCAGTACCTGAGGCAGGTCAATCTAAAGATTCAGAAGTTTTTAAAAGAAAAAATTCAAACTCCAAACCTCAGATGCAATATAGGACTCAGATTATTTATGATTCTAGAGTCAGTAGATATAACCAATCAGAACAAAGGATTGGTGATAAATACAAACTCTGGAGTCATAAACAATCCAAATCCTGGAATAATAACAAATTTCAAACAAAGAAAAAGTTTCAAAAATGTTATTATTCCAAACCAAGATCTTTCTCTAACACTCAACAACATAGTAAGCATTTGTGGACTAACAAGCGTGGACCCAGAAGATGGGTACCAAAAGCTGAAATAATGTACCATTCAGATTTACCAACTAGGAAAGGATATGTCCTACCTAGAGCATGGAAACAAGTCCTATGCAAAGGAAGAAGGGCTTATGTCCTAGACAAATGGCTGACAAGTTCTCAAGTTACCAATCAGAACTTGAGAAATGAAGAGGAAGAATACTGGGATGACTTTATCATTAACTATGATGAAGAATTCTACCGCAATGATTAAAGTTGTTTCTCATACAGCCTACCACTCAAAGAAGTATCATGAATCACTCATGGTATCTGGATAGTGGATATTCAAGGCATATGACTGGTGACAAACAACTATTTTCTAAGCTGACTATGAAAGAAGGAGGATCTGTTGGCTTTGGAGGTAATCAAAAAGGAAAGATAATAGGTACAGGTACAGTAGGTAATTCTTCCCTTTCTATTAATGATGCTTGGTTAGTAGATGGACTCAAACATAACCTATTGAGCATAAGTCAATTTTGCGACAATGGTTATGTAGTTGTCTTTAATAAGGAATCATGTATTGTGTCTAAACAATCTGACAACTCCATTATATTCAAAGGTTTGAGAAAGAACAATGTTTATAAAATTAATCTTTCTGATTTGAATGAACAAAAAGTGATGTGTCTTTTGACCTTGAGTGAAGAAAAATGGATCTGGCATAAGAGGTTAGGCCATGCTAACTGGAGGTTAATCTCTAAGCTTAGCAAGCTTGACCTTGTCAGAGGTTTACCTAAAATCAAATATCACTCAAACACACTTTGTGGTTCTTGTCAAAAAAGAAAAATTACAAAATCTTCTTTTAAACCTAAAAACATTGTTTCTACCTCAAGACCATTGGAACTTCTTCACATTGATCTGTTTGGGCCAGTTAACACTGCCTCTATCAATGGAAAGAAGTATGGATTAGTAATTGTTGATGATTACAGTAGATGGACTTGGGTAAAATTCCTAAGAACAAAAGATGAAGCTTATGATGAGTTTAGCATCTTCTGCAAACAAATTCAAAATGAAAAAGGCTACACTATTTTAAAAGTGAGAAGTGATCATGGCGGAGAATTTGAAAATGAACCTTTTGAAAATTTCTGTGAAAAATATGGCATTCTGCATGAATTCTCTTCTCCTAGAACTCCTCAACAAAATGGGGTTGTAGAAAGGAAGAATAGAACTCTGCAAGAAATGGCCAGAACCATGATGCATGAAACTAATGTAGCAAAGTTTTTATGGGCAGAAGCTGTAAACACAGCATGTTATGTTCAAAATAGAATCTATATCAGATCTAAGTTGAACAAAACTGCTTATGAATTGTTCAAAGGAAGAAAACCTGACATTTCTTATTTTCATCAGTTTGGATGTACCTGTTACATCTTAAATAACAAAGTCCATCTAAAGAAATTTGATGCTAGAGGTTATAAGGGTATCTTTATAGGATACTCTGAACGCTCAAAAGCATACAGACTGTATATTTCTGAAACACACACTGTGGAAGAAACTATGCATGTCAAGTTTGATGACAAAGAGCCTGACCAAGTGTCAGAGCTTGTGGAAGGTTTGTCTAGATTTCAGGTATCAGAGGATCAGTATTCAGATATTCCAAACTACTCAGAACATCCATTCTCTGAAGAACCTCTGAACATGACAGTTCCTACAGACTCTGAACATCAAAGGACTGAAGCAACTGCTGAACCTGCTGTTGATGAGTCTGAAGATGATGAACCCCCAAGAAACACTTTCAAATACAAATCATCACATCCAGAGGAACTGATCTTAGGCAACAAGGATAGTCCAAGGAAGACAAGATCTCAACTGAGAAATGAGGAATCTTTAGTTGGTCTTATCTCAATGATGGAACCTTCAAAGGTTGATGAAGCTCTGAAAGATGATGCTTGGATAGTAGCAATGCAAGAAGAGCTGAATCAATTTCAAAGGAATGATGTATGGACTCTAGTGCCTAAACCTTCACACAAGAACATTATTGGAACAAAATGGGTATTCAGAAACAAGCTGAATGAACAAGGTGAAGTGGTAAGAAACAAGGCTAGATTGGTTGCACAAGGTTATAGTCAGCAAGAGGGGATTGACTATACTGAAACCTTTGCACCAGTTGCTAGACTTGAGGCTATCAGGTTACTTCTATCTTAT
The DNA here is from genome assembly GCF_020283565.1 of Trifolium pratense. Lineage (NCBI taxonomy): Eukaryota > Viridiplantae > Streptophyta > Magnoliopsida > Fabales > Fabaceae > Trifolium > Trifolium pratense. Next base: position 45,715,976 of record NC_060059.1, on the reverse strand, counting down.
GCTGTTAATCATGGAATAACTTTGTATCAGATGGATGTTAAAAGTGCCTTCTTAAATGGTTTTATTTCTGAAGAAGTGTATGTTAAGCAACCTCCTGGTTTTGAAGATGTCTCAAACCCAGAACATGTCTTCAGATTGAAGAAATCACTGTATGGTCTGAAACAAGCTCCAAAAGCTTGGTATGATAGACTCAGTAATTTCCTTCTTGAAAAGGGTTTTGAGAAAGGGAAGGTTGACTGCACACTCTTTAGAAAAACAACCAAAGAAGATATTTTGATCATTCAATTTTATGTTGATGATATTATTTTTGGTTCAACTAATGCTTCCTTGAGCAAGAATTTCTCTAAGATAATGCAGGATGAATTTGAAATGAGCATGATGGGAGAAGTGAAGTTCTTTCTTGGAATTCAAATCAATCAGAAGAAGGAAGGAACTTATGTTCATCAATCAAAATATACCAAAGAACTTCTGAAGAAGTTCAACCTAGATGATTGCAAGATAATGAACACTCCTATGCATTCAACTACCAACATGAGCAAGACAGAAGATGAAGGCAAAGTAGACCAAAAGGTCTACAGAGGTATGATTGGTTCCTTACTCTATCTGACAGCCTCTAGGCCAGATATTTTATTCAGTGTTTGCTTATGTGCAAGATTCCAGTCAGATCCTAGAGAATCTCATCTTACTGTTGTAAAGAGAATCTTTAGGTATCTGAAAGGAACAACTAATCTTGGACTTCTCTATAAGAAATCCAATGATTATGTGCTAAATGGATTATGTGATGCTGACTATGCTGGAGATAAAATTGAAAGAAAATCCACAAGTGGCAATTGTCAATTTGTTGGTGAAAACCTTATCTCCTGGGCTAGTAAGAGACAAACTACTATAGCTTTGTCTACAGCAGAAGCAGAATACATTTCAGCAGCTAAGTGTTGCACACAACTACTCTGGTTAAAATATCAGTTAGAAGATTATCAGGTAAGCAGTCACAATATTCCTTTATATTGTGATAACACTGCAGCCATTCATTTATCTAAAAATCCTATCCTACGCTCTAGAGCCAAACATATTGAAATTAAACACCATTTTATCAGAGATTATGTTCAGAGAGGCATTATAGATATTAAGTTTGTTGATACTGAAAATCAATGGGCTGACATATTTACTAAAGCCTTACCTGTTGAAAGATTTGATTTTATAAAGAAACATCTGAACATGTTTTCAATCTCTGAATGAAAAATTTTATTTGGCAATTAAAGTGTAAGAGGTTATGTATATCAGAACTTATGATTCAGAACATCTGAAACACAAGCTCTGAAATACTTAACTCTGATAGATTATTTTAAACTCAGAGGCTCTGAACTATTTAAGTGGGAAACGTTTAGTATTCGCTGCTGAACAGTTGTCCATTAAAATAGCAGTTACCAAGTAAACTTCTGCACGTGGTCTACGTGTGTCAGGTAGTGGGTGGTTAATGATGACTTTTAGTATTCAAATTTTTGTCAATAAGCGTAACTTCCCAAATTTGCCATTTTTGTGTTAACTGTACGCTTTTAAATAAACTTACACAATACACTTGCACACTTTTCACTTTCACAACCTACACTTTCTTTTCTCTCTAAACCTTCAACAAAAATCTTCTTTCTCTCTCTTTAGTTCCTACCCGAACCCTAAACTCCATCATGGCTGGTTCTTCTTCAACTCCATCAACCAAGATCCCTCCGTTTATGTTCAAACATCTTCAGATTGTTGGGAACGAGATGGAATTCCCAGAATCTCAACTAACGTTACTTCCTGAGAAGATGGTCGACTTTGATAGTCTGAAGGAAAATGGGTATGATGTGAAGCCGTTTTTCTCTGCTCAAGGATGGGATAAGTACTTCGACATGTTGAATGGTCCTATCTACCCAGATCTTTTGAAGAAATTCTGGATGAAAGCAAGAGTCTTTTCTAAGTATGAAGCTAAGCAAGAAGAACTTGCAGCAATCGAAAGAGATCCTAGTCTGAAAGGAAAAACTAGGAAAGAGATGGGTTTATTGGAGTTCACCGGTACACAGATTAGGTCTAACATCTGTGGTATCAATCTTACTTTCTCTCCAATTTACTTTAATGCCTTGCTGGGTTTGAATAACTCTGGGTTAGTACTGGATGATTTTGAGAAGGATACAAGATTTAGAGAAGAACTTCTGCACAGGATGTGCATTGATATGAAGATGAAGGGAAAGGTTAAAGGTCTGACAGAAGAATGTAGGGTTCTTTTCAAGATTATTTTATCAACTATCAGTCCAAGAGTTGGTGGCACTGATACTATCTCATGGCCCCATCGCCATCTGATATACTTCCTTCTGACTGAGAGGAAAGTCAATCTGGGTAAATACTTCTTTGAGAGGATCTGTGAAGCCATCTTCTTAAGCAAGTCTCAGAGGAAAACAACCATTGTTTATCCTAGACTGCTTTCAGATCTTCTTTTCCAAGGTCACATCGTTCAGAATCTGAAGAAGTTCTATCCAGAACTTATGGCTCAGAAGTTCTCTCCAGAAGTTCTGAATGCAAGTTTTCTGACAAAGATGCATCTAATCAACACCAAGCTGGTTCAACCTAAACAAGAGTTTAAAGTAAGTCTTGAAGATCGTCTGTATGTAGATGGATTTCTTGTAATCTCTGAATTGGATGCTGAGCACATCATTCAAGATTATCTGAAGGTTCTTAAGGATGAAGGTTATACTGTTGATAGGAGTATGGTTCCAAAGGCTCCAGTAAACATGTATAAACCTAAGAGGAAACTCAAGAGGAAAGCTGATTCTCAAGAAGATCAAGTCAAGCCAGATCTTCTTGCTCAGAAGAAAGTTAAGGTTGAGCAAACTCTTGATGAGCAAAGAACCAAGAAGAAACATGAAGCTGCTACTAGTAAGACTGCTGAAGCATCATCTAAAATGCCAATTATTATTGAGGAGGATAGCTCATCAGATGAGACTGAATCTGATGATGAAACTGAATCTGATGAAGAAACTCTTGGTGCCAGGCTGCGTAAGAGACAAGTTCCTGATTCTAAAGGTAAGACTCCTAAGTATACCTTTAATGAAGCTGAAATTGGAATAGGTTTTACCAAACCTCTTAGAACTATCCATCCCAAATCTATTAACATTTCAACTTCTGATAATCCCCTATCTGAACTAGAAAAACATCTTAGCCCTGACCCCCTAAATAATCAACCTTTTACTCATGAAACCAACAAATCTTCATCACCTCCTAAACCAAAATCACCTCAACCCCAACCACAACAAGAATCACCTGACATTCCATCATCTGAACCCCAACCAGATATTCCTACTACTGAACAAGCCTCTCCCACCAAACAACCCTCTCGTAACAAATCTCCTGAACCAACCTCTGAACACAAATCTCCTGAACCAACCTCTGAACACAAATCTCCTGAACCAACCTCTGAACACAAATCTCCTGAACCAACATCTGAACCTAATCCTAACCCAAGTGCTGAACATGTTTCTCCTAAACGTATTCACACTTGTGCTCCTAAACCTTCAGAAGCAGATGTTGTTATCATTGACAACCCTGCTAATGAATCACCAACCCACTCTCCCATTCCCAATATCTCACCCTCATCCTCTGACCTATTTGGTAACCTCTCCAATCAGCTTTATGATGATTTACTTAGGTTGTCACATATTAAGGACAGGTTCTTGGTGTGTCCCTCTGATGTGGATATGGAGGTATCACTTCTCAAGGCAAAAATCTATAATGCTCTGGATGCAGTGGGTGATGATATCAAGTCTGTTATTGGAAAACGGGATATGGAGGTGGTTCATCTGATGAAGGAAGGCTTAGCAAGGGCTGGTTTGAAAAGGCTAACTATGTATAGTCATGAAGAGAATGAGCGTGCCAAGTTTGCTGCTGTATCTGCTGCTGTGAGGCGTCTGACTGCTTTTAAGGATTGCTGGGTTGATTCCAAACTTTTCAAGAGTCTTGAAGATCAGAGGATTGAAAATGAACGATTGGCTGAAGCTGCTGCAAGGATTGCCCAACAAGCTGATGAGATGAACCAAGAGGATGCTCCGGATGCTGATGTTCTTATGATTGATTATCAAGAGGATGGTGAACCCTCCTCTAATAAAGGAAAAGCTCCTATGGATTCAGATCAGCTAAGGGTTCTTCAGGATGCATTGAGGCAACAACAAGAAGCTCTTGAGAGACACAGATCAAATCATCAGAATCTGGAGTCCAAGGTGGATAAGCTTGACTCCAAAGTGGACTCCTTGAACGACAAATTTGACATCCTCTTAGCTTTTCTTCAAAAACCTTGGGATTCTATGCACCTTTATGACTGTTTATTTATCTTTAGTATCTTCTGAACAATTTTTTTTTTTTTTTCTTTGGATTTTTCCTTCAATATTTGGTTCGTTAATTCATATTTGTGTGTGGTTTACCTTCATTTATTAAAATTTTTTTTAGACAAGAAAATAAGAACACAAGCAGAATTTAAAAGAAATTTTTTTATTGATGATCTGAAAATGCTGAGTACATTGGTAAAGAGAAAAAGACGACCTAATCCTAGTCAGATGGATAGTACTCAGAAGAAATCTCAGATTTCTCCTCAACATCATCTGATGATATTTCTATCGGATCTGGGTTCTGCTCTTCTTCTTCTTCGTCTTGTTCTTCTTCTGGAACATAGCCAGCCAAGAACTCAACATAGTCAGCGTCAACTTCATCTTCCTCAGCCTCAGAGTCTGACGAGATGATAATGATTTCAGCGTCTTGTGGCTTCTTCTTGTCTTCTCTATCTTTCTCATCTCTTTCGCGTTCTTCTTCTTCTTTCTTTCTGCGAACCTCAGCGATACGAGCACTAAATCTTTTCATTTTTCTTAATTTCTTATATATCTTGCTTATATTTTGTTGTGAAGAATGTTTGTTAACAAAGTTCTCCTTTTATAAACTTTTTGGCGCGTTGGTTTTCGTTTTTGAAATAAATTCACCTTTGTAACAACCAATTTCCTTCTTTGACTGTCTTGGTTATCTAATTTTTTTTTTACTTTTTGATAATGACAAAAGGGGGAGTAGTTACGCATTAATTGAAAGTTGATAAGTTTCAAAAAGCTGAAACCACTTTTGTTTGTTAAGTTATTAAAAGTTATCTTTTAATTGTTTTACGTATTTCAATGCGGAGATTAAGTAATTTAAAACTGAAATTAAATTTCATAAGTAAGGATAAGTTAAAAGTGCAATTTTAACTTAGCCTTATGAGACTCAGGGGGAGAGCTTGCAAACCTCTCGCTCTGAAGAAAGATATGAAATTTGTTTTACTTTAAATACTTAAGTCTTATACTAAATTAAAATTTCATGGATAAAACTTAAAGCTTAGGCTTTATGGAGTATCAATCTTAGGGGAGCTTGCAAACCTCATAAACCTAAGAGAAACATGATAAGTTAATTTAATAACAATTGTCAATTAATACTTATGTTTGTCATCATCAAAAAGGGGGAGATTGTTGGAACAAAATTGATTTAAAAATGTTTGCCCCTAAATCTATTAAGGTTTTGATGATAACAAAGTATTAATAAACAATTGGAAGGACTAAAAATTTAATTTAAGTATGCAGATATTAGCTTCAGATAAGCTCTGAGTGAAGCTCAGAAGATATGTATTCAGAAGTTTACAAACGCTCAGAAGATGTTGAACTTCAGAAGTTACATTCTTCAGATGATGAAGTCGTCAGAACTTCTTAAGTGTCTAAAGCTTCATCAACCTCTGAAGATCTTCTTGAAGTCTGTGAAGATTCTTTTTTGCAAGTCAACTCTTCTACCAATGAAGAAAAGGACCTTTCAAGCTTGATCAGAACAGCTACTCTCATTTTGTCTGTCCACTCTTGAGAACGTGGGACATCAGACTTGTTAGCTGAATAAGGAAAGTCTTCTCTGCACATGGTCAAAGTGTCTGAAACTCTTACTCAATTTTAGAAAGGTTTATATTAGCAATTTAATGGGTCTTCCGTCTTTTAGATTTCATTAAATCCATTGCACTCTTTTTCCCTTATCCTTGGTTTTATCCCTTGGGGTTTTCCAGGAAAGGTTTTTAATGAGGCAGTGGCAGGTTCCTTGTATTTTTGTTTCCTTGGGTTTTGGTCTAGTCCCCCCAAGTTTGTTTCTTTTTTCTTTCTTTTTAATAAATTTTTTAGGGTGCTGCAAATGATAGGTGATGATTATGGGGTGCCAACATAGTTGGGATGTCATGGTTATCATGTGATGCTTGTGCACGCTAATGTTTTATAAAAAAAAAAAGCATCAAGACAAGTTGCTTGAGGACAAAAGGCTATCTACTTCAACGGTCATTTCTGCAACGACTCTTTTCTAGCTATATATATACTTGAAGGATCAGTTGTATCAAAAAGAATTTTTACATCAAGGATTATACTGCGCTCGAACAAACTCTGAACTGTGAATACAAGCTCTGAACCTCTGAACTAGTGTTGTTGCACTCTTAGTCCAAATACTTTGTATTCATTGTATTTGCTCTTTAAGGTTCTCTTAAGAGCAGTTGTATTCTTTCAACTATTTATTATCTCTAGTACTTGAGGAAACTTAAGCTTGTGTGCTTAAGTGTGAAGTCTTAAGCTTGTGTGCTTGAGCATTGTTGTGAAGTCTCTTGCTTGTGTGCTTGAGCATTTGTAATCTTGTGTGATTATAGTGAAATCCCTCGGAAGTGCAAGGGGACTGGACTACTCTCGTTTTGTGAGAGGAACCAGTATAAATTGCTTGTGTGCTTTCTCTCTCTTTATCTTGTTATTATTTGTGTTACTTATCCGCTGCTAACGTAGTTAAGTTAAGAACTTTGAAAAAGTTTTAACTTGGCTAAAACACAATTCAACCCCCGCTTCTTGTGTTTTCACACCTTCAATCAAGACTAATATCGAATTATGTGGGTTCGCCAAAGCGAGATGCATTTTCTATACTAGTAAGGTGCGATAGGATAATTGTAATATCCGACTGCTATTTTTTTGGGTTAACTTAACTAAACTAAATATAATACGATTATAAAAGTTTAGAAGCAAGAGTTGGGAACAATCTATATGGTGGATTAGAATAAGGAGTTATTCACCCAACTAAGTAATATTCGAGAATTGTATAGGATACAATTGGAAGGATTCCTACCTAAATAGCTATGTTTTGGGTGATCAGCCAAAGCTGACTCAAGACATGGTGAAATACGGATCTCGACCCACTAGAAAATCATCCAACAGGATTTTCCGAATTAAATGTGAAGGGTCATTTGGTTTGAGTAAAATAGTGGGAGCATATTTAATTAAAGACCTAGTTAAATATGTTTTAATCATGATACAAATATTCTTATTTTCGTAGTTAGATATATTTGGCATATATTTTATATTTTACTGTAAAATGTCCTTACGAAGGATAAATAGTTCAGAAAGGAGTTTCTGAATTGGTACATGTATTGAGAATCGTTCTCTCAAATACGAGAAAAACTACTAATGATTTTGAAAGAGTTAAAATTGAAGAAAGAAGTAAGACTTCTTCATAGACCTTGTTATAGAAAGTTAAATTATCCACTTTTTATCTTAGGTATATGATACCAGTTGTTAATTTCATATTTGTTGAAATATGAAGTTGTTTTAAAGAAGTGAAAATTTGACCATAGATAAAGTCAACCTACGTTTAGAATGAAATAGTTTCATTGATAGTAGAAGTTGAGTTTGACATGAAACCAAATAATTGTTATTATGTTTCATTTAATAATAGAAACATTGGACCTAAACCTTGTATTGACAAGAAAAATGACTGCTTGTTTGAATAATAGACAAGTGTTGTTTCATTATCCAAATAATGTTTTCTATTCTATTGTTCTAATTGAGTAATGGAATTGAGTTCCATCAACTTGATAACCTTATCTATAACAATGATGAATAAGGATCAAATAAGATTTGAACCTTGTAAATTAGTAGCAATATTGTTTAGTATTAATAAGTGAGACACACATTTCTAGATTCCATAGATAGGAATTTTGGACTCATTTGATTTATATCATTTGAAGGATGTGAGTTCCATTTTTGAAAATAGTTCGGTATGTCAATTACCAACTAAGGCAAAGTGACATTTGATCTATTTGAAATATATACATATGAGATGCATATGAACCACTAAACTAATTATTTGCTAGATATAATTTTATTTCTGTTACTTCATTTACATTACTAATTAGCTTAGTAGATGTGAATATGTGTGGTTGACACAAAGTATGATTCTTTGAATTTGTTCAAAGAATTTATGAATGAAGTAAAGGAATAATTTTGAAAAGTATCATCAAGACCATACGAACAAGTCGTAATGGTAAATACTTAGATAAGGAGTATAGTAACAACTATTTATATTACATCATGTTCGACATGATTACAAATAAGATAGTTCGTTTATATCTCCAGCGACTCTTTCGAAAATTTATTTTAATTAGAGTTATTCTTTACCCACAAAAGTTCCAATAAAAGAAATCATAAAGACACCATATTTGATATGGAGGTAAGAGTACCTAGTTCGACTTTATGATAGTTTGGATTGTAAGGTTTATTAGATAAACTTAATTCCGACTTGGATGAATGTGTATTTGTGGAGGTATCCTAAAGAAACTTAGGAATAGTAATTCTACAATGCTCACTATGACAAAAGTTGTTTTGTTACTAGAATTAAAATATTCCTTTAGAAGGAATGTGTCTCTAGAAGATATAGTGGGAGTGATGTAGAACTTGAGTAAATTCGAGTACCACAAAACACATGTTTTTGAGAATGGAACATGAATCGGTTCAACAAGAGTTGTTGTTGGATCACCAGTTCGAGTAGCACAAGACCTATATAAGTCGGATATGTCATATCACACAGTTGAGAGTCACGGTTTTACCATGACTTGACAAGGTGATATATGATGCTCATGGAAGATGAGAATGTGACTTATAAAGAGTCCATGTACACAAAACATATATGGATATTGTTTTGTCTGAAGGTGTGAAAACACAAGAAGGGGGGGGGGGGGGGGGGGGGGGGTTGAATTGTGTTTTAGCCAAGTTTAAAACTTTTTCAAGTTCTTAACTTAACTACAACAGCAGCGGATAAGTAACACAATAACACAAAATAAAAGAGAGAGAGAGAGAGAGATCACACAAGCAATTTATACTGGTTCCTCTCACAAAACGAGAGTAGTCCAGTCCCCTTGCACTTCCAAGGGATTTCACTATAATCACACAAGATTACAAATGCTCAAGCACACAAGCAAGAGACTTCACAACAATGCTCAAGCACACAAGCTTAAGACTTCTCACTTAAGCACACAAGCTTAAGATTTCTCAAGTACCAGAGATAATAAAATAGTTGAAAGAATACAACTGCTCTTAAGAGAACCTTAATGAGCAAACACAATGAATACAAAGTATTTGGACTAAGAGTTGAATAACACTAGTTCAGAGGTTCAGAGCTTGTATTCGAAATTCAGAGTTTGTTCGAGCGTGTGTGTAATCCTTGATATCTTTACAACTGATTCTTCTAGTATATATAACTAGAAAAAGAGTCGTTGCAAAAATGACCGTTGAAGTAGATAACCTTTTGTCTTCAAGCAGCTTGTCTTGATGCAGTTTGGTTGTTTCTAAAACTGAGTAAGAGTTTCAGACACTTTGACCATGTGCAGAGAAGACTTTCTTTATTCAGCTAAAAGATCTGATGTCCCACGTTCTCAAGAGTGGATAGACAAAATGAGAGTAGCTGTTCTGATCAAGCTTGAAAGGTCATTTTCTTCATTGGTAGAAGAGTTGACTAACAAAAGAGAATCTTCACAAACTTCAAAAAGATCTTCAGAGTTTGATGAAGCTTAGTCATTAAGAAGTTCTGATGTCTTCATCTTCTAAAGGTTGCAACTTCTGAGAGCTCGCGAACTTCTGAATTACTCGTCTTCTGAGCTTTATTCAGAGCTTATCTGAAGCTAAGTTCTGCACACTTAAATTAAATTTTTAGTCCTTCCAATTGTTTATTAATACTTTGTTATCATCAAAACCTTAATAGATTTAGGGGCAAACATTTTTAAATCAATTTTGTTCCAACATTGTCATCCAATTGAGTAAGACTCATAGGATAAATATGAGTCTTGTTGTAAAGACTCACATGGATGGTATTGTGAATACATTTAAGGTGTGATTGAATGTGAAAGGTTTCATACAAATCATGATGCAATTATGATGAAACCTTTATTTCAATCATAGTGCTTAAACTCATTTGATTCCACTTGCAATTATTGTATGTTTTACTACGAGTTCTGGCAGATGGATAATGAGGTTGCATTCCTTAATTGGAATGACCTTACATATGTATTTGACATATTGATAGGGTTTCATTAATCTAAAGGATGCTAGAAAAGTATATAAATTACAAAATTCATTTATGAATTTGTTCAAATTTCTCAAAGTTGAATTATCAGTTTTATTGATCAAGTTTTATGAAAACTAAGATTAATAAAGGAACTCTTGTGCACACAAGAAAGTCAGTGAGAGTATTTAAATTAATCTGGTATTGTATGTGGATGACATACTGATCATCAAGACAATTTTCATACACTACACATGTAAGACATGATTAGATAATTGTTTCTTGATGAAATACTTAGGCGAGACTTCCTAAAAGTTAGGAATCAAGATCTATAGAGATAGATTGTTGACATATCTCAACCTTAACATATGTACAAATTTGATGAAGTGTACAGACACCTCATGTGCTTAATTTTATTGAAATTATTGCATACGTCACATGATGTATTTTTTGTCTCAAAGACAATATCCAACCTCATTGGATGAGAAAGGGATGCATGAGAAGTATCCAAATGCTTTGGCAATTGGGTTGATCATGTATATCATGATATGTACTAGACCAGATGTACTATATGCTATTAGCATAAACAATATGTACCAATTATTTCTAGTGATTGTCATTAGATCACCATCAAGAATATCCATGGATATCTTAAAATCACCAAGGATGGCTTCTTGATCGGATCTGGAAATGATCATTGTAAATGAGTCACAATGATACTGATTGTCCAAAACCGAAGAACGGTATACCCAGATTGTAGTCTGGAATAAACTTTATGCTCGGATGTCAAATCTGTAAGCTTACAAGCTTCAGAAGATTGATATATATATTACAAAGGTCAAATATATGATTTGAATAGTTTGTCTCATAAGATGAGGCAGAAAATTGTTTTCCTTACGTTGCAGATTCCCTTGACCTCATTAAAGATGGTAATGGTTTAATCTTGCAAGCAACGGAAAACCAGATCTCACCAACGATTCAAATACAAGTTTTGACACTTTATTTCCTTTTGATAGAAGATCAAAAGTGTAAATTGGAAGATGTATCGGGTACCAACATAGGAAAGAGTTCTTTATCCACTAATAGAAAATCTTGCATAGAAGATGCTTGATGATGACACTAGTCAATAGATGTTGAGTTAATATCTGATTGGCTTTAGTGCTAGTGGGAGATTGCTGGAGTAAGCCCTAAAAGCCAATCTATTTTGATAGAATCGTCTTTTGTATGATGACTTTGATTTATATATTTAATATATATAATAAGGCATTTCTTTATTATGTTTGTTTCAAACTAATAAAGTCCCTAGAATAACTAGTCTAATAAATGGAACATTAAGTGTGACTTAATAGTGAGACTCCATTAAACATAAAGACATTATTCTTAAAGTATCCATAGTCAAGTTTTACTGTGATGTGGGATAACAGTAAAACATAGAGACTATTATGTGAGTAGACTGATGACTTCATCTCACGAGTCATGGATATGAGATATCAAGTCTTCACATAGATATAAATATTAGGAGTAATATTTATATTGGATTGACCCGCCATGAGAATACTGCATAGTATGTTATGAAAAGTGTCATAAGTTATTCTCATAGTGATAATGGTGTATACCACCCTTCGACCTGAAACCATTATGGACCCTAGATGTGAAGTAGAGTACTTAGTTGCCGTTCAAACATTGTCCGTAACAAGATGACTATAAAGTCGGTTGATGAGTACTCTACAAATCATGCTGAGGGACATGAGTGACCTAGATGGAATTTTTTCCCTCCTACATAACAGGAGCAATATCTGTAGGCCTCTTGATGGAATATGACTGATAAAATGCGTGGCCACGCCGAACTAAGTCAATATGAGATATTGAGCTTATTCATTGTTCAGTATATTCTGGGATCAAGAAATAAGATATTGAACCATACAAGGGTGACACGATCTATGCCTTGTGTTCAATATAGATATAAGGGCAAAGGGGTAATTATACACACGATCGTTATCACGGAAAGGTTTCGTCAGATCACATGACATTCTCGTCACTTGGGTAGCAGTGATGTGTTGCTAGATACCGCTCATTGTTTATAATATTAAATATGTGATTTAATATTATTGCCAACGTTACGAGAACCTATATGGTCACACACAAATGACAGATAGATGGGAGAAATAAATAAGTAAGACTTATTTATAAAATAATAAGTAGGACTTATTAGTAATTAAATAATTAAGTATGACTTATTATTTAATTTATGAAAAATAGAGAAATGCGGTCCACCGTAAGGTACGGTGCAGTGCTTGGCTTGATGACCACACAAGTGGTTCTATAAATAGAACCCTTGTGATGAAGTTTTAAGAGCTTAACCTAATTCACAAAGTGAAACCTAGCCGCCGCTCTCTAAACCCTATTCTCTCTGAATCTCTGGTGGAATTGGCTAGCACCGGTCATCAGAGAAGTTCTGTTCGTGTGGACTGAGTAGATGCATCGCTTCTTTGCTTTGCTCGTGATCAGAAACAGTTTCTACCTCAAAGGTTCTGCACTTCAAGAGGTAAACACATAAACTTGTGGTTTTGTGTTCTTTGATTTGTGATTAATGGTTTAATCAAGATCCGTTCATCGGGATTGTTCCGCTAAGAGGATTAATTATTTTGAAAAACCCCTCTTAAATCCCTTCAATCCGGCCCACGTACACCTATTCTAGGACAAATAGATGATATGATAATCTCGAATAATACTCTGCATTCGTAAGTCATTCCTTTGACTTTACCCTTTTGGGATAAATCAAGAAACATCTTGTGAAGAAGAGCATCTCTGTATCTAGTATCCTTTTCAAACACATCCAGAATAAGACCCTTGTCGTCCAGATTCAATAACTTGATGAAATGTTCCTTCGAGAAGATCAAGCTCAAACCACAGATGTTTGACCTAATCTGTGTACCAGTGAATTCCATAAGACCCATTTCCTTCCTAGATTTTCCTTTCAAACTAGGATTCCTTTTAATAGCCAGCTGTTCTTCTTGCTTCGCCTCATACTTAGTGAAAATCTTAGCTTTCATCCAGAAATGCTTAAGAAGTTCAGGATAAACCGGTCCATTTAACATATCGAAGTATCTCTTCCATCCTTGTTTGAGAAAATAGGGTTCCACGTCGAAGTTGTTAGCCTTTAATCCTTCAAAATCAACCATCTTCTCCGTAACCAGTGTAAGCATGGAGTCAAGAAATTCCATTTCGTTACCAGTGTACTCTATATCCTTTCTGAGATAGGGAGGAATACCAAGAGGATTCTTTGAGGTAGACATGTTGAAGTTTAGGGTTGGGTTGAAGCTAAAGAAGGAGAGAAAGAAATTTTGTTGAAGGTTTAGAGAGAGATGAAAGTGTGGGTTGTGAGAGTGAAAAATGTGCAAGCGTATTGTGAAAGTTTTATTTAAATGCACAAAACTTAACATAAAAATGGCAAATATGGAAAGTTACGCTTATTTGACAAAAGTTTGAATACCAAAAGTTATCATTAACCACCCACTACCTGATAGTCACATGACACGTGTTAAAAAGAATTATTAAGTAACTGCCATCTTAGTGGACAACAGTTAAAGGCGAATACTAAACGTTTTCCACTTAGATGGGCCAGAGCCTCTGAGTTGAAAATATCCTATCAGAGTTAAGTACTTCAGAGCTTGTGCTTTCAGAAGATCTGATGCAGAAGTTCTGACATACCTAACCACTTACACTTAGAAGCCAAAAAAAAATGTTTTTATTCAGAGATTGAAAACATGTTCAGATGTTTCTTTATAAAATCAAATCTTTCAACAGGTAAGGCCTTAGTAAATATGTCAGCCCATTGATTTTCAGTATCAACAAACTTGATATCTATTATGCCTTTCGGAACATAATCTCTGATAAAATGATGTTTAATTTCAATATGTTTGGCTCTTGAGTGAAGGATAGGGTTTTTAGATAAATGAATGGCTGCAGTGTTATCACAATATAAAGGAATATTGTGATTGCTTACTTGATAATCTTCTAACTGATATTTTAACCAGAGTAGTTGTGTGCAACACTTAGCTGCTGAAATGTATTCTGCTTCTGCTGTTGATAATGCTATAGTAGTTTGTCTTTTACTAGCCCAGGAGATAAGGTTTTCACCAATAAATTGGCAATTGCCACTTGTGGATTTTCTTTCAATCTTATCTCCAGCATAATCAGCATCACAGAATCCATTTAGCACATATTCATTGGATTTCTTATAAAGTAATCCAAGATTAGTTGTTCCCTTCAGATACCTAAAGATTCTCTTTACAGCAGTAAGATAAGATTCTCTAGGATCTGACTGGAACTTGCACACAAACAAACACTGAATAGACCTTTTGCTCAGATAGAGTAAAGAACCAATCATACCTCTGTAGATCTTTTGATCTACTTTTCCTTCATCTTCTATTTTGCTCATGTTAGTTGTTGAGTGCATGAGAGTGTTCATTATCTTGCAATCGTCTAAGTTAAACTTCTTCAGAAGTTCTTTTGTATATTTGGTTTGGTGAACATATGTTCCTTCTTTCTTCTGATTGATTTGGATTCCAAGAAAGAACTTCAATTCTCCCATCATGCTCATTTCAAATTCGTCCTGCATTATCTTAGAGAAATTCTTGCACAAAGAAACATTAGTAGAACCAAATATAATGTCATCAACATATATTTGAATGATTAAAATGTCTTCTTTGGTTGTTTTTCTGAAGAGTGTACAGTCAACCTTTCCTTTCTCAAATCCTTTTTCAAGAAGAAAATTACTGAGTCTATCATACCAAGCTCTTGGAGCTTGTTTCAGACCATACAGTGATTTCTTAAGTCTAAATACATGTTCTGGGTTTGAGATATCTTCAAAACCAGGAGGTTGTTTGACATATACTTCTTCAGAAATAAAACCATTTAAGAATGCACTTTTAACATCCATTTGATACAAAGTTATTCCATGATTGACAGCATAAGATAGAAGTAACCTGATTGCTTCAAGTCTAGCTACTGGTGCAAAAGTTTCAGTATAGTCAATCCCCTCTTGCTGACTATACCCTTGTGCAACCAGTCTTGCTTTGTTTCTTACCACTTCACCTTGCTCATTCAGCTTGTTTCTGAATACTCATTTTGTTCCAATAATGTTCTTATGAGATGGTCTGGGCGCCAGACTCCACACATCATTCCTTTGAAATTGATTCAGCTCTTCTTGCATAGCAACTATCCACACATCATCTTTCAGAGCTTCATCAATTTTTGTGGGTTCTACCATAGAGATAAGTCCAACTAAAGATTCTTCACTTTTGAGTTGAGATTTTGTTTTCCTTGGACTATCTTTGTTGCCTAGAATCAGTTCCTCTGGATGAGATGATTTGTATTTGAAAGTATTTCTTGGGGGTTCATCATCATCTTCAGACTCATCTTCAGCAGGTTCAGGAGCTGCTTCATTGTTTTGAGGCTCAGAGTCTATTGGAACTATCATGTTCAGAGGTTTTTCTGAAATAGGATGTTCTGAGTAGTTTGGGATATCTGAGTATTGATCATCTGATACCTGAAATTTAGAAAACCCTTCCACAAGCTCTGACACTTGGTCAGGCTCTTTGTCATCAAATTTGACATGCATAGTTTCTTCCACAGTATGTGTTTCAGAAATATACAGTCTGTATGCTTTTGAGCGTTCAGAGTATCCTATAAAGATACCCTTATAACCTCTAGCATCAAATTTCTTAAGATGAACTTTATTGTTTAGAATGTAACAAGTACATCCAAACTGATGAAAATAAGAAATATCAGGTTTCCTTCCCTTGAACAATTCGTAAGCTGTCTTGTTCAATTTAGATCTGATGTAGATTCTATTTTGAACATAACATGATGTAAACATGCTGTGTTTACAGCTTCTGCCCATAAAAACTTAGCTACATTTGTTTTATGCATCATGGTTCTGGCCATTTCTTGGAGAGTTCTATTCTTCCTTTCTACAACCCCATTTTGTTGGGGAGTTCTAGGAGAGGAGAATTCATGCAAGATGTCATACTTTTCACAAAAGGTTTCAAAAGGTTCATTTTCAAATTCCCCACCATGATCACTTCTAACTTTTAAAATGGTGTAGCCTTTTTCATTTTGAATTTGTTTGCAGAAGAAGCTAAACTCATCATAAGCTTCATCTTTTGTTCTTAGGAATTTTACCCATGTCCATCTACTATAATCATCAACAATGACCAATCCATATTTCTTTCCATTGATAGAGGCAGTGTTAACTGGCCCAAACAAATCAATGTGAAGTAGTTCCAAAGGTCTTGAAGTAGAGACTAATGTTCTTAGGTTTAAAAGAGGTTTTAGTAATCTTTCCTTTTTGACATGAACCACAAAGTGTATTTGAGTGATATTTGTTTTTTGGCAAACCTCTGACAAGATCAAGCTTGCTAAGCTTAGAGATTAACCTCTAGTTAGCATGGCCCAATCTTTTGTGCCAGATCCATTTTTCTTCACTCAATGTCAAAAGACAAACCACTTTTTGTTCATTCAAGTCAGAAAGATTGATTTTATAAACATTGTTTTTCCTCAATCCTTTGAACACTATGGATTTGTCAGACTGTTTTGATACAGTACAAGATTCCTTACCAAAAACAACTACATATCCATTGTCGCAAAATTGACTTATGCTCAATAGATTATGTTTAAGTCCATCAACAAGCCAAACATCATTAATAGATAAAGAAGAATTACCTACTGTACCTGTACCAATGATTTTCCCTTTTTGGTTACCACCAAATCCTACAGAACCTCCTTCTTTGAGAGTTAGCTTTGAAAACAATTGTTTCTCACCAGTCATATGCCTTGAGCATCCACTGTCCAGATACCATGAATGATTCATGATTCCTCCTTGAGTGGTGAGCTGTATGACAAATAATTTTAATCATCGCGATAAAACTCTTCGCAGTTAATAATAAAATCATCCAGTAGTCATCTTCTTCTCTCAAGTTCTGACTGCATACTTGAGGACTTGTAAGCCATATGTCTAAAACATATGCTTTCTTTCCTTTCAATCTGACTTGTTTCCACATCTTAGGTAAGACATAACCTTTCCTAGATGCCAGATCTGAATGATATACAATTTCAGTCTTTGGTACCCATTTGCTTCTGGGTCAAGATTTGTTAGTTCTGAAGTACTTGCCTTGTTGTTGAACATTAGGAGAGGACCTTGGTTTGGAATAATAACCTTTTTGAAATTTTTGTTTTGTTTGATGATTGTTATTATTCCAAGACTTAGATTGTTTATGATTCCAGAATCTGTATTGATCACCAATCCAATGATTTGACTGGTTGTATCTTCTGATTCTAGAGTCATAAATAATTTGAGTTTTGTACTGCTTCTGAGGTTTGAGACTTGGTTCTTTTCTTTTAAAAAACTTTAAGTTCTTAGGCTGATTTACTTTAGGTACTGAAGTCTCCTTGATTCCAGAAGTTGAGGCATCAGATTTTGAAGTGTTCAGATCATCTGGTTTAACATTCTCCAACTCTAAACAACCTCTATCTTCTGAGCTCCTCTTTCCAGAACCTGAGGAACTTGGTTCCTCTGAGCCATCAGCTTCATAAACTTTTAGGTCAACAGTCTCATCCCTCAAAGTACCAAAGTTCTTTCCTTCTTCACTTTGGGGTACTACATAGTAAACCAATGATTTTCCAACTCTTTTGGCAAAGGTTTTTAGCTTTGAATATGTTCTACCATATTCATAGCCAACTCCTTCTCCATGATGTCTCATGACATTATAAACCAAATTAGCAGCCTTGCTCTTTCCAATATTGAGATGCACAAACTGTTTAAGAGCCTTTTCCTGCTCATCACTGGGTTTGTGGCAAATAGCACAACCTTTTTCAAGATCAGTCACTCTGTCTAGAGTTTGCTGATACAGACCTTGAAAGTGGCTTTCCTGAGCATTCAGAGTATTAAGTTTTTCTTGCAAAAGTTTTTGTTTGCTTAATACTTTGAGATGCTTCTCAATAACCTTGTTAAGAGCAATTATGAGTTGAGTTTTAGAGCAATCAGAAAATACCTCATCAGCTACTTCTGAGTCTGACTCTGGCTCATCATCTGAGTCTACATCTGAGTCTGTTGAGGCCATAAGTGCCAGATTTGCTTCTTCTTCCTCTTCAACTTTCTCTTCAGATGATAGCTCTTCAAACGTAGCCATCAGACTCTTTTTCAACTTACTTTGAACTGTTGCTTCTTGGAGTTGTACCTTTTACTCTTGTCCTTGGAAGACATTTCTGGACAGTCAGCAATGAAATGTCCTGGCTTCTTGCAATTGAAGCAGTTCTTTTGTTCCTCCTTTTTACCACTAGAGTTTCTTGAGCTATTTCCTCAGAAATTCTTCTTATTGAACCTAGCCCATTGCTGAAACTTGGTGAAAAGAGCAAATTCATCTTCTCCCATCTCTTCCTCTTGGCCATCTGCAGAAGATTCCTCCTCAATATCAAGAAGTTGAGTCTTGACAGCATTCAGAACCATCTCATGGCTTCTGAGATTGCTTATCAGAACCTCAAGACTCATATTCTTGAGATTTTGAGCTTCCTCAATGGCAGTGACTTTAGGTCTCCACACAAGAGGAAGATTTCTCAGAATCTTCTGAACATGGTCATAAGTAGTGTAACTTCTCTTCAGCACCTTGAGACCAGATACCAGAGTTTGAAACCTTGTGAACATGGTTTCAATATCTTCATCTTTCTCCATGGTGAAGAGTTCATACTGTCTTATCAAGAGACTAGCTTTAGCCTCTTGAACATTCTCGTTACCATCATATGTTGCACATATGGAGTCAAAAATGGATTTAGCAGATGACTTGTTCTCTATCTTGACATAATCCTCATGTCTGATAGCACCAACAACGATGTCCTTAACCCTGTGATGCTTAGTATAGAGCTTCAGGTTAGCTGGTGTAAGTAACTTTCTATGCTCAATAGATAACCTTCCATGTTCATTCAGATGCTCAAAAGTTACTCTCAGCTCAACCAAGTCCCATAACTCATGATCAATGGCAGTGATGTTACTGTAAAGTCTTTCCTTCCACCATTCAAATAATGAAGCATCACCATTGAATACATGGGCTTTTTTATTGCCACTGTGTTCATATGATTCATTATTCAAATAGTCATGACCAAAGGAAGCTTTACCACCACTCCCTTCACCTGCACCACTAGCGCCAGATCTAGGTGTACTTTCTTCTCCAGACATGATGTTTTCACGATCTTTACTGTCTCATTGTTAAGTGAAAGTAACAGACCAGAGCTCTAGATACCAATTGAAGGTGTGAAAACACAAGAAGGGGGGGTTGAATTGTGTTTTAGATAAGTTAAAACTTTTTCAAGTTCTCAACTTAACTAAGATAGCAGCGGATAAATAAGCGAACACAATAACAGAGATCAGAGGGAGAGAAAGCACACAACAGATTTATACTGGTTCCTCTCACAAAACGAGAGTAGTCCAGTCCCCTTGCACTTCCAAGGGATTTCACTATAATCACACAAGATTACAATTGCTCAAGCACACAGCAAGAGACTTCACTACAATGCTCAAGCACACAACAAGAGACTTCTCAAACTTAAGAAAGTAAATAAAGTTTGTTGATTGTAATACAATACTCTTAAAGAACCTTAAAGATAAAATACAATGAGTACACAAAGACTTCAAAGTATTTTGAATAAGAAATGAATTTCTTGGTTCAAAGGTTGAGAGCTTGTATTGTAAGATTGAAAGCTTGTTCGTGCGTGTGATGATGCTTTGCAACACACTTCTACTGAAGAATAGAGTCGTTGCACATGACCGTTGATGAAGAAAAGTTTTGTCTTCTTGTATCTGTCTTGATGAAGTTTGGATGTTACTAAAACAGAGTAAGAGTTTCAGTAACTTTGGCCTGGTGCAGAGAAGACTTTCCTTATTCAGCTAAGAAACCAGACAAGTCACGTTCTCCCTTATGGATAGGCAAAATGTAAGAAGCTGTTCTGATCAATGTTGAAAGGTCCTTTTCTTCATTGGTAAAAGAGTTGACCCTTAATTTCGAATCTTCACACAATTCAAGATAATCATCAGAGTTTGATTGGCTTCAGAGTTAACAAGTTCTGAGGTCTTCAACCTCTGATAATACACATAACTTCTGAAGTTCATATCCTCTGAGAAATCAAGAACTTCTGAGAACTCAACTTCTAGTCTTGCTTCAGAACTTGCCTGTATGATAGTTCTGCACACTTAAAATAAATTTTTAGTATCTCCAATTGTACATTTAATACTTTGTTATCATCAAAACCTTAATGGATTTTGGGGGCAACAATTTTAAATCAATTTTGTTCCAACACAAATTCCACTAAATTTGAAGTTACAGAGAGATTAATTACCGTTTTAGTGAAGATTTGTCCAAGTTAATTATTGTATGAACCTACTACTGATATTTTCGTCATGTATTCACCCTGTAGCTCCGTTTTGAATAGTATTTACATGTCTGGAAAGATAATGAAATTAACCTTGTTGGCATTTCAATTTCATCTAATTTGGAGTTATGATGCGTTCAGTAGACGATGTTGAATTTGAAGGTCAGAAGCATATTTATGCAGAATTAGTAATTGGACAGATCTGCACTAAATCGATAAATACTCTCCCTCTGTAACTCCAAATTTAGTGGGATTTGATTTTGTGGATAGATAACTCGATTACGGTCATTTTGGTACCATTTTGGTGAATAATTGATCAAAATTGAGTTATGTGCAAAGCTTTGAAGTTGAGGCTCATAAGCAGATTTTTGTGCAGAATTTTGGGGGGGGCAAATCCAAAAAATTATAAAATAGGGAGGGTAAAATTCCGATTTATTCAAAATAAGCGGTAAAACTGCATTTAAGCCAATTTTATTTAACTTTCATTCATGTCAGTTCTATGGTGCACAAATAAAATAAATGTTGTACACGGGAATGAGACAATGTTTGCCTTCTCTATTGCCGAACCGATGAGATTCGAGTATCCTTGTATCTGCCTCAATCCTTCGACGGAGGTAAAAAAAATATAATCTCAATCTCATACCTAATCAGGGTCTTGTATTGTATTTTGGTTTTTTTTTTTATTATTGAGAAAGAGAGTAAAAAGTCTATTTCAACATTTTTTATTGAGTAAAAAAAACATTTTATATTTTTTCCTAAACAAAAATATTTTCTTAAAACAAAAAACAAAGAAAATGATTTGTTTGAGGCCATAAAAAAAAATAGACGAATGTAATTTATTTTTTTCGCGAAGAGTTTTTTGTTTTAAAGTTTACTTAGTTAAAGGAAAAAAAAAGATTTTGATACAACCATAGCAAGTTTTAGGAAGAGTTCAAAGTGGGTATATCAGTATTTTCATTATTCATCTTGCTCCAGTATGGTAAAATCTGAGAGAAGTTAAACACAAACTCACTCAATTCAATTTTTTTCCATGAAAGTCAGACTTCTTAACTCGAGCGGATATCCACATTTTTAAGGTAAATAAAATTTGGTCAAGAATTGTTCCCATGAGAAATAGAACTTAGGTTTTCACGAACAAATCGTCCCATGAAAATTTATTAACTATTTGAGCTCAATAACTTGGTTAGTGGATATTTACATGAATGAAAATTCTCTCCATTTATACAAATACTCAAGTTTTAAGAATTTAAAACCAATAACGTGGTTTGTCAAAAAAAAAAAAAACAATAATGTGTGTTGGCTCTGTCGTCGTCTGGAATGTAGGGTGTCTTCGAGTTGGGACTTGTCTGCATAGGTTCTCTTTCTCTTTCTGATGGGCCGATCACTTTTGTTGAGGCAAAATCCATTTTAGTGTTTTAATGACAACAAACCTTATGGAATAAATGTTAAGTTTTATGAATGGTGATCTACTGATGTATGCACTTGAGTTTTTGTTGAAAGATAGGTAATGACAAAAGTGGACAAGCTAGAAGCCACTCACATCAACAAGTGCATTTTATATACTCAAACAATGAAAGAATCGGAGTAGCATCAGATGATCATAACAATAGCATCACAAGCTTCATGAAGATTTTTAAAGGATGTTGTTTGAATCATAAGAGGTTTCATTTGAAGATTCAAACAAGAAAGCAAGTTTCATGGTTAATAGTCTTTCTCATCACCACAAGGTTCACAATGAGTATTAAAGATTCAAGGAAGAATATGAAGATCATAGTTGATGGAAATACTTGCATCACGAGCTACAAAAGAACATATTTGAAGTTATCATGTCAAAGCTCACATTGAGTTTTGTTACATGCTTTGAGGATTTACTACTACAATTAACATCAATGGAAATTATGCATATGTTGAAGATCTTCAAAACCTACTCAAAGTTTCATCTTAGCTTCTCAAGACAAGAATGATCTAAGAATGATTTTCCATGAATTTACAAAGTAGCTTATGCACCACAAGGCATAAAAGTTTCAATCATTGTCTAAGCTAGAAAATGATAATCCTCATGATGAGTACTCCCACGCCTCCACTAAAAGCATCTCAAAGTACTCAATGAACAAGCAACAATGTGTGCAAAACATCAAGAGGAATTGTGGAAAGTTTTGCAGCAACATGAAGATCTCTCTTTAAGAAAATCTTGAGATACTGTTTCAAGAATGATCTGAGAACATTCTTAACAGACAGACTGCACTTTTGAATATAAGCACATTTTGGATTAAGTGCTTTCTGATTTTATAAGTCAACTTTGGACAAAACAAATAAGCACTTTACAAAGGAAATATGGATCAAATCTTTACAGAAGATAATCTCTTTTGGGATCAACAACATTTGGTGGAATTTTAAGTATATGATTTCCTAGTCATAATTCATGCAAAGGATTATGAGTTTGATCTTTCATGATCTTTTATGGTATTGATCAACCAATTGAAATATCTGATCATATATCATAGGCCAATCAGATTGCAACAACACTCTTTGAACTATGAGTTGTATTGGACTTGAGGAGAAACATTCTTCAATGCAAGTGTCATAACAAGTACACTTTTGTCCTACATGCTTTGATACTTTTCCAGCTGGTTTATTCCCAAGCTAAACCTATTTCTGAAGTGTCCTTAAGCCTACTGAACAGCTGCACATCACAAAGGAAATAGAGATGAAGCTTCATCACACTTGCTGATATAGTCAAGACTGGTTCAAGACTGATTCAAGAACGTTCCTGCACACAGTTTTGCAAAACCACCTCCAACTGTCATGAGTCCTTTTACTGAGGTTCCAAACGGCTATATCTGACCTCTGACATTGGAAGGATGCAGGAAACAACTCATTTGTACTTTCCAACAGCTCACACTTCTTTGGCTCTTGTGGATCAAAGCAAAATTCAGTTCAAGACTGTTTCAAGAATGAGCAGAAAATCTGGCAATTTTGCAGCAGCTGTCTAAAGCATCTTTGGCACTGAGTAACAACTATAATTTGCTCTCTAACTGATATACTTGAAGGCCAAGACTCACACATAAGGTTGCATCTATAAAAGGCAAGCAAATCCAAGAGAAAGAGTAAGAGTTCAAGCTACAAATCATCAATTACTTGTTTTTGTCTACAAGTCCTAAAGCTCTTCTTTCATCACTCAAACTCAGGCTCTTCATTCACATCATACTTCTGAGTTTATTGAGTGTTTCTATTTGCTTCTCAAACAACCTTTGAGTTTCTACAAGCAAATTTCTCAAGAGACCACTTTTCAACATAACCCACTTTTAAGTGGTTGTATCTTTGTCTCTCTATTTTACCACTCGCACTCCAGCTCTCTATCAACATATTGGATCACAATATTACTGAGTGTATTTTGTATAAGCTTCACAAACTAGTTTTGAGTTTGTGTATAAGCTTAGATCCAGAACAATTCCCTTTGTAAAAGAAGATGGCTCAAGTCAATACGTAACTATTGATTGAGTGACACCTCTGTAAGGTTGAGGTAGATCAAGCTTGTAGGGCTTAGAGGTTTTTGATCTTGGTTTAGATCAAAGAAGATTTGTATTTGAGATCGGTAGTATCTCAAGATCATAGTGAAAACTCACAGGCGTGGGGACTGGACTAGCCCAAGATTTGGGTGAACCAGTATAATCTTTGTGTTTGAATCTCTCTAACCTTTAACTCTTTATTTTCTGTAAATACGCATCACACGAAACACTTCATTTACGGTTGCTTTGAAATTCTCACGCAGCTGAGATTGTTCTTAGAACAATCTGATTTTTAATTCACTAACATTTATCCAAGTATACACTTGAGATCAATTTAGTAGATTACATGATTAATTTTTAAAAGGGTCACAATTCAAATCCCCCTTTCTTGTGACCATTTCTTCCACTTCAACTTTTGATTCGAGATCGGGAGTTAGTGTCAATCTAGTGGCAACTTTGGGGTTGAGTTGGTGTCTTTGGTGACCTGAAATCTGAGGGGTGTCTTTCTGATTTTGGGTTTAGGAGGTGGTCCTTTATTATGTGGTGTTTGTTTTGGTGTTTATTTTTAGCGTTCCGCATATATAAGACGCCCTGTTATGTAGTTACTTTTTTATCGATCTTTGTTCGTCTTGTGCAGAGATCTGGTTAATAATATATTCGCTCTTAAAAAAAATTATTTATTAAGAAAAAGAAAATGGATAGCCAGCCAGCCCACCCACATGCCTAAATCAAATGTGTTTGGAAAGTAACCTTGCTGAATGAATAGCCAGCCACCGAGTGAGTCCACTAAGTTGACTGGGTGATTTTTTGTGAGTATAGTAAAACGAATGAGTTGTGAGTAGTGACAACATTATCCAAAGGAACGGGATATGGTGCACAAGTGTCATCACTCTATTTGAGGAAACGATTGACACTAAAGTTTCTGAGGATGAGATAATTCTCCTCCAAAATAAACAACCAAACTAACACACTTCACTCACTCAAACCCTCTCAGATTTCAATCTAATCTTGTCCTTTTTTTCAACTTTTAAGATTACTAAAACACACACACACACAACAATAGTTATGGCTACCAGCAGCATGGCATCAGCAGCTTGTGGATTTATGTTGTCACTTAATGTTGCTGCCACCACAACCTCATCATCAGCAACATCTTCCAGGAGTGCCATGTTGATGTTCCCTATAAAATCCAACAATATTGGTTCTTCTTCTTCTAGACTTGTTGTCAGAGCATCCGAGGAGCCTGCCGCCGGTGCACCCGCCACTGCTGCTGCTCCTCCGGCCGGTGATGCCGCTCCTAAACCCAAACCACCACCAATTGGCCCCAAGAGAGGTGCTAAGGTCAGTTTCTCAACCTTAGAAACTAGTTATAGCATAGATTCATAGTCGGTTATCATCATATTAAGGTAGACAATATCGAATTAAAATATTTAAAAATTTGTTATAAAATATTATTAGGATATAAGTCTAATTAATTGTTGAAATTTGAATCACATTAATCACATCAACATGAATGAAGAAGTGAAGAATATACTAGGTAGGATCCCACTTATTTCATTTGTCAATTGTTAACTTCTAAATTGCACCTATGGTCATAAGATGTGTAACAAGGTAGTTTCTTGCTACAATTATACATTGGTTTGATTTGAATTGACTTATTGTTTATCTGAGCTTTGTAGATTCATAAATGATAGACTAATCATCGATTCGACTATGTAGACTAACTATAGCAAAATTTAGTTTCAACTAACTATAGTCAGTCGAATTGATGATTAGTCTAATAATTTAAACTATGATTTTAGCTTTATGATTATTAGTCTACACGGTGAATATTGTATTGAACTAGCTCTCTAGCAACAAGTTTAGCTTATGATTTTTCCTTTCACTCAACAGGTGAAGATTCTTAGGAAGGAGTCCTACTGGTACAAAGGAACTGGTTCTGTTGTTGCTGTTGATCAAGTTAGTGTCCTCAAACTCATTTTCGAGCAAACCCTTTCAATTTTCTCCCATAATCCGTTGGTAACTAAGCTCTTGTTTCATTGATTTGTCTTTGTTGTGCAGGACCCCAAGACTCGCTACCCTGTTGTGGTTCGATTCAACAAAGTCAACTATGCAAACGTATCGACAAATAACTATGCTTTGGATGAGATTGAAGAAGTTTAATGAGACCAATTTAAGTGTAATTCCAACTCTTGTCATGCTATTGAAGTTACTAGCCTAAGGTTTTTTTTCATGTCATCATAAAAAATTTGTATCATATTATCTCTGTTATCTATGTACCTCTTGATCTCTAGAAACTACATTCAATGTGCAGCTGCTCATAATTTTGATGTTCTCTTGCTTCTGATTTTACTAAAATTAGGCATGTTAATGAAATACTACTAATTAGGCATGCTAGTATGAGTAATTTCCAAAATAGTGGAATCATATAATACACATTGGATGACCCGAGATCGAGCATATATAGTAAAGTTGATGACTGAAAAGCTGGACACCGGCGCGTGGAAGAGCAATCAGATGTTGTTTATCTCATGTTTTTGGGTTCCAATAGATATATCAATCACTTCATGGATTTGATTAAAATGTGCTGTTTCATGAATATAACATGGTTATAAGTGAATAAACACAACTACATATAAGGATATATCCATGATGAAAGCTTATTTTTAATATATGAAGTGATGTCTTTTGCTCTATAAATAGCACAACATACACACTCGAAAAAGACACAAAATTTAATTAATATAATCACCATTTCCTCTCTCATTTTCATACTCTAAACTATCATTCTTTGATTTCTAGTGCATGAGAGCAAGTGAAAGAAATATTTTTCTATAAAATGCTATTGAATGATAGACTTGAAGAGATTGCGCAATTCTCTTCGAAGTTTTCAAAAGCATCATAAAGAGGATTCGTTAGTATTTTACTTCTATGTGCATCCAATAATTATAGATTGGGGTTCCGTATAAAATGAACCAGTAAAAAAATTGGTTCATCATGGACCAGTTTTTTCTTCACCCTTGGGTGCGAATCAAATCAAAAGGTGTGTAATAGAAATGCTATGAAATTTCTTATGTACTTCTAATCAAGTTCCAACAATCTTTAGGTTTGACTATCATTTTATTTGTATATAATGCAACAATTGAAATTGACACCAACACCATAAGTATCATGAATTATGATAGTAAGGAGCAAGGAAAATTGCTCTTCTAGCCCTCCTATATTGCTCCCAGTCCCCTCAAACTGACAAAATTATCCCTAAGAATGTGTTGGACTGTAAAATCCGAAATTGAACAACTTTGGAACCTAGGTTCCGAAATTTCGATTTTTGTGTCTCTCTCACATTCTTCACTAACCCACATGGCTCTTCATCACAAATTTGCATCTTTCACCTCTCTTTTTAAACAGCAAACAAAAGAAAACAACAAATCATGTCAAATAAGAGACTAAATCAAATTAGAAGCAAGAATTTATGAGTCCTAGACATCATATACATATATATATTTTACAGAAAACAGAAAAGTACATGAAAAATATAGCAGAAAATGGCATGCATGGATTTGCTACAATTTTAAGAACCAACCATGACATGAAATGTTCCTATTTTCTTCCTTCTAATAGTTAATTACTTGAAGTTGAACCACATGGATAATTCCAATTAAGTAACTTCAATCATTTGTAAAGCAACTCTTTTCCTCTTCTTCAACATTTTGAATATCATCATCAGCAACATTACCATTATTATAACCACCATCAATAATTTCTTCTTTTGAGCCTATCTCTGATTCTACAATTTTTTTCTTCCCGCCAAGTTCAACTCTCATGACCCAATTAGAATCAGAATGTGTTCCAGCTCTTTGTTGCCACACTCCAATGTTCGGAAGCAAATCTGAAGTTGCCTTCACCTGAAGGAGTTGGGATAGAGGAACATCAATCCCACTAGCCTTGTCAAAGAACTTTTGAAGAATACTGTTATTGAAACTGTCCAATTTTAGGAAGCTTTATTGCATTTCAGGAAGCAAATAAATCCCCAACTGTCCAACTCTAACATAAACAAATCTTAGACGGGACAATAACTAATGTGCCATGACAGTTTGAGGACAAGTTTTTGCCGAACACAAGATATTTCAATAGTATAATATAAACAAACTTTGAGAACAAAGCTCGATATCTTCTATGGTAATGGAGTTTCAAGAAGCAAAATGAAGTTTGAGGAAGCAAATGTTGTTTCAGGAAACCAGTTTGGATTGCAGCTTCCGAGCCTAAGTGAGTTTGGATTGCATCTTCCGAACATAGGCGTTTTCGATCTAATTTTCCGAAGTTGTTTTCGTTAACAAAATAAACTCACAATAAAAAATCAAAAGTGTTCTGGGCCGAGCATAGATGCTCGAGCACCAGAGGATGTCGAACAAATACGCCCCGAGCAAGCCTACCATGAAGAGCCCGCGAGACTTGCTCGACTCTCCAACGGTCTGATACTCTCGCGTATCGTAACGGCCGTAAACCGGAATGATGGGCATTTACTGCACATCTAGGCTCCCAAGCCGTTTTCCGGCAGCTACTTGATGACCATTAATGCCATCAAGGGCCTTGGCCCTACGCTGGGGGCTATATATATGTGACTCCACTTCATTCACAAGGTATGCATATTTTTAAGAAAGAAAACCTACTCACACACAAACTGACTTGAGCGTCGGAGTGCCTGCAGGTACACAACCCCCCTCCGCTCCAACAGGGGTTTCAACCACCTTCAACGCTTTCAACCACCTTCAACGCCGGTGCAGTCGCATTCTCCTGGTCAACACGATCAGTGGCGCCGTCTGTGGGGATCTAGTTTCCCTGTTTTCCCAAACCAAAACTAAAAACTTCCTTCAAAAACAACCACTTTGCGATCAATGGCTGGCGTCAACAACCACCAAATTCCGGAGCACGTGGCGGAGAACAACGCTCAACCAATGGACTACGCGCCGTACAACCCGCAGGACGGCCAGTTCGCCTCCGTTACGGAAGACAGCCAGGGAGGGCAAAACATGCATGATGAGCCCTACAATCCAGAACAACCGCAGATCCCTGTGGCCACCCCGCCACAGGCGACTCCGGCAATGGCTATTCCCCCGGGTGCTCCCGTGCAGGACATTATGGCTGCGCTGGTCAATGCAATCAATCGCCAGTCGGACTTAATCCTGCAGCAAAACCAAAGATTCGAGCAGCAGAACCAAAGGCTCGAATCCCAAAGCCGTCGAATCGACGCAATTGCTGAATCGAGGGTGACGGTGCAAGCCCGCCGAGCTCACCGTTCACCCACACCTGCGAGGAGCAGAACCTTCTCCAGGTCACGCTCACCACCTCGCAGAAGAAGCGAGAGGAGGATGAGTCCGAGGAGAAACGAGGAAGTATCTCGAAACTCCACCCCACCGAGGAGGCACTCCCCTAGGAGGGACAATCCTCCTCGCCACCAAAGACACCGATCCCCGGAAGAAAGGGACAACCACCAAGGCCCCCTCTCCCGTAGGATCCGGGAACTCCCTCTACCGGTCGGTCTCGAAAAACCACCGGCAATGGATACTTACGATGGCTCGACGGATCCAGACGAGCACATCGAGAATTTAGAGGCTCTCCTCGAGTACAGAAATGTACGAGGCTCTATCAAGTGTAAGCTCTTTCCCACGACCTTGAGGAAAGGCGCTATGGCTTGGTATAAGAGCTTGGCGCCGGGATCCGTAGATTCCTGGTCGGATCTCTACGCCCGCTTCCGGGCCCATTTCACATCTTTGAGGCGCCATCCAAAAACGGAAGCGACACTCGAAGCCATCATTCAAGTCGAAACGGAGCCCCTCAGGTCCTATCTCGAGCGTTTCAACAAAGCGGCTGTCGAGGTAAAGGTCGAATAGAGCATGAAACTGTACCTCCTCGACAGGGGACTTCGTCGAGACAGCGACTTTGCCAAAGCTGTCGGGATCGAAGAGCCAAAAACGTTGGACGCTTTTTTCGAAAAGGCAAAGAAATACATCGCCTACGAGGAAAAACAGAAGGCCATAGATTTGAGGAGGCCTAAAAGTCAGGAAAAATCCAGGAACCATGAAAAGGATGAAGCTGGAACCTCGCGAAGAGGTAACGAGAAAGGAAGGGAGGATAGGATCAAAGAGTCCAAATCTCCACGCGGAAAGTTCACAACATACACCCCATTAAATGCTCCCAGAGATCGCATTTTTGCAGAAGTCTCCGCTGCGGACTTCAAAAAAGCCGGAATCCATTTCCCAAGGTAGAAGCCCATGAAGGCAAATACTGATAGGACGAAATTTTGTCGCTATCATAAAAGCCATGGACACGTCACCGAAGACTGTGTCCACCTGAAAGACGCCATCGAGATTCTGATACAGAAGGGCTACGCCCGAAAATACGTTCAGAACAACGAACAAGTACAACAACGGGAGCCTCAAGAGGTCGCCATGGCCATTGATGTTTCCGAGCAGGAAAATAACCGAGCCGTAGTCCCACAGGCTCTCGCCATTTCAGCACCAGAAATTCCCCTTCCCTCCCCAGGGTCGGACGAAGAAGCACTCATGAGGCATTTCAACGCACATATGAATGGCTCATGGGAAAATTTCCCCAAAGCAATGGTAATAACAGGGGGAGGAATCAGCAAAGTCACCATCGGGTCAGTGAAAAGAAAGTTTGAAGAGCTGGAGAGCATTTGCTCGGTGAACCCCATCGCCGTCTCTAAGCCCGAGGAAGGCTCCAACCCACTGGCCTTCTACAAAGAAGAAGTTCCTGGAGGCTCGCCAAACTACCAAATACCACTGCTGGTGAGAGCTCGCATGGCGAACTTCGACGTCCACCGCATCCTCGTAGATCAGGGGAGCTCGTGCGACGTAATGTACTCAGGGCTCTTCAAAACACTGCAGCTGTCGGAGAAGAACCTGATTCCATATGTAGGACCTGACCTCCAGGGGTTCAACGGGTCGACTACCAAACCTTGGGGATACGTGGACCTCATCGTCACCTTCGGCGAGGGAAATGCAATGAAATCCGTGAGGACACAATTTATGGTCGTCGACTGCCCCTCACTGTACAATTGCATCATTGGCAGAACTACACTGGCGGAGCTGTACGCTGTGGCATCCACCATCCATCTGAAGCTGAAATACTACACCCAAGATGATCAGGTCGCAACCATCAACGGGGATATAGCTGCTGCTAGATGATGTTTTGAAGCTGCGGCGAAAAATCTGAGCACCGTGGTGACCCCCAAGAAATCAGAACCAAAGAAAAACCCGGGGGTAAACACTATTGGAACTTCTGTCGACATCAATGCTCGACTCACAAAAAAGGAGCATCACGAAGATAAGCAGAAGGACCTCCCCGTTGCTAAAAAGAAAATCTACCGCCCAATTCCGGACGGAGATTTCGAACTGGTGCCATTGGGCGAAGATCCCCTCAAAGGAATCAAGATTGGAACTGGGCTCCCCGACTTGGTCAAAAAGCAGCTGAACTGTTCGCCTGGAGCGCCGCAGATATGCCCGGAATCGACCCTAAGGTCGCTTGTCATCAATTGACTTTAGATCCTAGGGCTAGTGTCGTTGTCCAGCGGCGTAGGAAGCAGTCTCCCGAGAAAGCGGAGGCTGCTGAAAAAGCTGTAAAAGACCTCCTCGAGGCAAATTTCATTTCGGAAGCCAGGTACACCACCTGGCTATCCAATGTTGTACTTGTTAAGAAATCGAATGGAAAATGGCGCATGTGTGTTGATTATACCGATCTTAATAGGGCTTGCCCTAAATACGCTTACCCTTTACCTAACATAGACAAATTAGTAGATAATTCATCAGGATTTAAATTACTATCGTTTATGGATGCGTACTCGGGTTATAATCAAATAAAAATGGCTGAAATCGATAAAAAGAAAACAACATTTATGATCGAATCCAGTAATTATTATTACAACGTAATGCCTTTCGGGCTTAAAAATGCAGGCGCCACATATCAAAGGATGATGAACAAAGTCTTCAGTAATGAAATTGGTGACATGCTCGAAGTTTACATGGATGATATGATCGTCAAATCCGAAGAGGAAGTCGATCATACAGCCCATTTGAAAAGAGTGTTCGACCAAGCGAGAAAATATAACATGAGATTCAATCCCGAAAAATGCACGTTCGGCGTAAAAGCTGGGAAATTCCTCGGATTTTACTTAACCGAAAGAGGAATCGAAGCTAACCCCGATAAATGCAGAGCATTTTTTGAGTTTCCTACACCGGACTCAAAAAAATCGATCCAATCACTAAACGGGATGCTCACAGCCTTATCTCGTTTTATCGCAAAATCCGCTCAACACGCGCTACCCTTATTCAAATTACTTCGAAAAGAATCCGCATTCGAATGGACGAAGGAATGCGAGGACGCGCTACAACACTTGAAACGAGCATTATCTGAACCCCCAGTCCTAACACGATCCAACGAGGGGGAGACCCTATACCTATACCTTGCCGTAGCATCGGAGGCCATTAGCGCCGTTCTCATAAGAGAAACCGAGCAAGGGCAAAAACCAGTCTATTTTGTGAGTAAGGCTTTGCAAGGACCAGAACTCCGGTACTTACAGATTGAAAAAACGGCCTTAGCTGTAGTCATGGCCGCGAGGAAGTTAAGACATTATTTCTTAGCTCATTCCATCGTTGTTCGAACCGATCAACCAATTAAGCAACTCCTCGCGAGGCCGGATATGACAGGACGAATGCTGAAATGGTCGCTCGAATTGTCAGAATTTGAAATCTTTTTCGAAAGCAGAAAGGCTTTAAAAGCCCAAGTGCTAGCAGACTTCGTAGCCGAGATGACCACACCATCTACCCCGGATAAAAATAAATGGACCATTTTGTGGATGGATCCTCGAATCCACAAGGGAGTGGTGCAGGAATAATGCTCGAAAACAGCGAAGGGGTGCTCATAGAAGTTTCACTCGAGCTCGCCTTTCCAACCACGAACAACCAAGTCGAGTACGAGGCCTTCTTGGCGGGGTTAAGGTTGGCTCAGGATATGGAAGCCGAGGAGATAAAGATATTCACAGACTCTCAACTCGTCGCATCACAAATAGCCGGGGAATACCAAACAAAAGATAAGCGACTCACGGAATACTTGAAGTCTTGAACTTGATCAAGGAAAAACTAACCAAGTTCAAACAGGCCGAAGTCAAACATGTTCCCCGCGAACACAATGCAAGAGCGGACATTCTATCAAAGCTCGCAAGCACGAAGAAGAAGAAAGGCGGAAATCAATCGCTTATTCAGGAAACGCTATCCAAACCGAGTATAGTGAAACCTTCCGAGGTATTCCTGATATACGAAATCGACACCAACAGTTGGATGACACCCGTGTTCGAATTTTTGAACACGGGAAACCTCCCAATTGACAAAAAAGAGGCTGCTAAAGTTAAAAGAAGAGCCTGCGCATACGTAATCCTTAATGGGAAAATGTATCGCCGAGGATTTTCCATCCCTCTGCTGAGATGCGTCGAGGAAAGAGAGGTAAGCTCGATCCTCCGCGAAATCCAAAAGGGAATAAACGGCCAACACATCGGTGGACGCTCCCTCGCCAGAAAGGCTTTGCGAGCAGGATTCTACTGGCCCACCATGCAAGCAGATGCAAAAGAGCATGTCAAAAAATGCGATAAATGCCAACAACACGGGGATATGCATTTGGCCCCTCCAAACGAGTTAAAGGCACTCTCGTCCCCGTGGCCCTTTTCTTGGTGGGGGATGGATCTCCTAGGACCGTTTCCGACGGCAACAGGACAAAATAAATACCTAATAGTAGCTGTCGACTACTTCACGAAATGGATCGAAGCCGAACCCCTCGCCAACATCACAACATTCAATGTGCTGCGATTCTTTAAACGCAATATACTTGCGAGATTTGGGATCCCTCAAGTTGTCATTACAGATAACGGGACTCAATTCACAGACAAGAAAGTGCGAGAGTTTATGGCGAAGATAGGCACAACTCAGCATTTCACCTCTATCGAACACCCTCAAACAAACGGCCAAGCCGAGGCTGCGAACAGGGTTATATTACGAGGGCTTAAAAGGAGATTAGATGAAGCAAAGGGTAAATGGACAGAAGAGCTACACAGCGTGCTCTGGTCCTACCGAACAACCCCGCACTCTACGACGGGAGAAACGCCTTTCCGAATAACTTACGGAACAGAAGCAGTGATTCCGGTAGAAACGGGGGCATCTTCATTCCGAACAGAGATACCCCTCGAAAGAGGGGATAACCAAGACATGCTTAGAGAAGAGCTCGACCTCTTGGAAGAACTTCGAGAAGGCGCGGCCCTCCAAGAAGCAACTTTAAAACAAAAAATAGCAAAATGGCACGATAAAAAGGTCATCAAACGAGAATTCGACGTTGGTACATTAGTACTACGACGCAATCAAAAAGACTCCCGCGAGGGTAAACTCGCGGCGAATTGGGAAGGACCTTACCGAGTCCGAGCCAAAACCGAAAACGGCGCGTATTACTTGGAAGACCTTTATGGAAAAGAACTTCCCCGACCTTGGAATGCCGAAAAGCTCAAACAGTACTATAGTTGAGGGAAGCTCGAAAGCCGTCCCTCGACGAAGGCTGTGTCTTCGTCAATGAGAAGCGCGCCTATACAACGGAGGAGTGCTTAGGTATGGGCACGAATCTTAAAGTATAAAACAAAGTCGAGACATTAGGGGCTCGATGATGTTGGCGAGGAAAGTTCTAGACCACGGAACGCCATCGCCTCAGTAGACGCCCGGTAGAACCCCAGCTCGCGATGGGATGTTCACACCCCGAGGAGGAAAGCTTAACAACAGCCCCTCTCCTCGTTACTAGTTTGGATAAACATCTCCAAACACTTAGAATGGTTCCCCGCACCTTCTAAGCTCGGCATCAATGGTACCAGCTATCATAACGATGACCACCGTCCGAACACACACTAGCGCGAAGACACGAATAGCTCGGCGTATAGAATGTTTGGAAAATTGCTTAAGTTAAAGTTACAAGCAAAGACAGTCAAGGCTAGAAACAAAAACATCGCACAAAAATCGCCACATAAAACCTAAATCTAAATACGAAGATAAAGGTAAAAAAACGAGCAAATAAATAAAAAGTGCTGAGATAAAAAGACAGCGAGGGGCCATAATTGTCGATTACATCAAAAGAGGGCAAACATAAAGCCCAAGCAGGTCAAATAAGTTCACAAATTTAATTACAATCAGGAGGCGAGCAAATTCGGCCATCAATAACTTCCTTATCCTCGTTCAAACCTTCCTCGGACAAGTCAGGGTTGAGGATCCGATGTTGGGCCACAACGTTGTTGAAACTGAAGGTAGCTGCAGCAACCATGTTGGACTCATACTCCTGGATTTTAGCAATCAAGGCCGCACGGTTGGAGGAAGCGTACACCCCTTGAGGGTCGAGCTCCTTCTCCCCCTCTTCGACCACTCCAGTCGCCTGCAGCTCCACTAGCTTCCCTTCCAGCTCCTTGATCGTAGCTTTCTGCTTCTCAACCTGCTGAAAGGCGCCGTCCCTCTCCTCCGACACGGTCTTGAGCCTATCCTCCGCTTCCTTGAGGTTAGTTGAAAGAGTCTTGTGCTCTTCTTTATAACCCTTGCAGGAGGCCTCGGACTCTGCTAACCTCCGCTCCAGCACCAACAGTTCCTTGCGAGCTTCATCCCTTTCCTTCAGATATTTGCACTCCCGGCCATTCAAGAAAGTCGCCACTTCGACTAACTTGAGCAGAGCCATGGATTGAGTGGCGATTTCACTTCGCAGAGCTTCAGGACCCATGTCCGTCAGGATTGCCTCATCCGCTGGGTTGATCTTCACCTTCGTATCTCCAGTCAGCAAGGTGCCGTGGGCATAGATGGGAGGGAGGACGAAATCATCAGCGAGGACACCGGCAGTCAACCTGTGAGGGCCGGGATTTGAAGAATTATCCTGACCGTCGAGGTCCACAACCTCCTGCTCCCGACGAGAAGAAGCGTCCTCCTCCCCAACCAACCGGATTCTTTTGGAATGGTCCGCAGCAGAAGCTGTCAGGGACTGCTGAGCTGAGGAAGTCGCCGCAGTACTGCTCGCTTCCCTCTTATTTTTCGCGGCACGGGCTTGGCGAAGAGCAGCAGAGGCACTTGTCATTTTACCTGCGCGAAAACGAGATCAACAGTCAGCAAGCGAAATAAGACATACAAATAAAAATCAAAACACGCAAAGTAAAAAGCAAAGCGTAATGATAGACACAAGCTAGCTACGAGCGTACTCCAAAAAGCCGTTAATTTCTCTGGGGTGTCGCAAACGATCAACTCCTTCGTCGCGATCACTTTTGTACTGGTCAACCTCTGACCATCTTCCCCGAACATGGGCTCATCATCAGGATCGCACAAAAGGTAGGGAGGCAGACCCTCCACAAATTCCTTCAGTTTCTTGTAATCCAATCTCTCCTCGGGAGTGAGCTCCCCCAACTTAAAAACAAACTCACTGGTCGGCATAGAATAATGCTCTTTGCGCCAGTAGAAGGGGAATTTGGCGAAATCCTCCTCGATGGGATGCCCCTGGTCATTAAGAACTTCGCGTCCCTGGTCGTCTAGAAGATGTCCTCTGCGGACAAAATTATTCCATCCTTTCGTCGTTATCGCCCTGACCCCATAAAAAGCAGATTTGAATCCTCGTACCGATTCCGCATACATGTCAAAGAGGCGTTGTCGCTGCCTCAAAGAAACCCAGCCGTGTTTGGTGTCGAGTTTTGGGGCCCCTTTTACGAGCTTCCCTTTCGCCTTCTCCCCGCGAGGACAGCTTCGTTGAAGACCAAAGTGATAGAAGAACAAGGGCAAGGTGGGACCCAAACCCAGATGCTCAGCAATCATCTCAAAAGCCCTCATAAAGGCTAAAGAGTTCGGATGCAGTTGGGAGGGGGCTAAGTGAAGATGGTGGAAACTGGACACCTCGAGATCTGAAAATGGTAGCCTCAATCCCAGGTGTTTGAACGCAATCTCGTACATGGGAATCGTCCCCCACGCCCAATTACTGCAAATCCTGTGACGAGCAGTCGGGATCCGTTCTTCGAAATCTTCAGTAAGAGGGGTCTGGATATCCGTACACATAGAATCCGGGATATCGTCCTGGCAATTTTTATAAATTGACTCCGTCTCCCGAGGTTCATCCGTCACCCACGAATGGTCGACTCGAAAACGAACCGAAGAAGACGATTGTGGACCTAAAGGCGGGGCTTGTCGTGGAGACCCTTCAGCCATTCAAGAACCTGAAAAAGCAGAGGAAGGAAAAGTGAATTCGACATTCAAATCCACCCTTCCACCGCCAAATCAAGTGAAAGGGCGAGGATCTCGACATAAACTTAGAAAACTACGCAGAGAAACTAAAGAGGGGGCAGGGCTACCCCTCCGAACGTTAAGTTCATAAAACAACCGGGCACGAAATGCATGATATGCTCGACGTTGTTCTTAAGCGGAAACCCAAAAGTCAGTGGGTAAGACAGCGAATTTTTGCCTCCAAACGCGTAAAAATTCTTGTTTAGGGGGAAAAGTGTGCTAATCACTACCTATAACACTCAAAAAACTACGCATGCTACATGGAAAACACACTACAAACTACCTACTACATGAACTAACTACGTCCTATTTAATCAAACAGCTAAAGCAAAATCCAAAGCAAAATTTAAGGATAAAGCACTTACTTGATTAATGGAGACGAAAAAGGATGCTTGAAGTACGGTAGCGAAAGAAACGTGAATCACCGGAAGGATCAGAGTCAGAAAAGCTAAGGCGATGGAGGAAGTAAGTAAGAAACTGTAAAGTTTCAAACGAGAAAACCACTCTCCTATATATAGGCCAACGCGACCGTACAGGAAAATTTGCGCTACTCCCCATCTGGACCGTCGATTTAATCCAACGAGCCGCATCAATCACAAACAAGCGGCCCCGATTTAATCTCCAGAGAAACGAAAAGGCGCGAAAATCCAACGGCTTTCGATGACCTCGAGATTCAAATCTCAAGTAAATAGCCACTTGAGTTCTATTTAGATAGCCTTTACACGTGGTGAGAGAAAGCGAAGCGACTCGTCCTTTCAAGTCACATCCATCTGCTCGCGTAAATCTCGCAGAACCCAAGACGCCACGTCACGGGAAGATCGCAACCCAAAAGGGTAATGCACGATCCTCGGGATTTAATCCCCGTTATTCTCGCTAAAGTGCGGGAAGGGCCTTAAATACCAAATTAAAGCATCATGTTCCTCGACAAGATCGTAAAACCGGACACGCCCTCGAAAGGATATAACGCTCGCTCGTAAAAATCTGCTCAGAACTATGATTAGCCCTGTTCGTTCGGAAAATTCAGGACATTACAAAAGACAAAGAGCATAAATAAAGCACGACTGCAAAATAAAAATACGCTCGAAACACATAAAACTCGACATTCTTTATTGATAAAAGGCCAATACAAAGGAAAGAAAAATTACAAAGGACCCGAGCATCTAATCCTCATGCTCGGAATCCGAATCAATCTTCAACACCTCCGCTGGCTTCATCTTGGATCTACCGTCGCCTGAGACTCCCCTTCATCGGAGGAGAAGAAAAGAGGGTAGAAATCTGGAGACTTATAAGCCTTCAGAAACTCCGCATAATCTTCATCCGTCCCGTCGGAACCTGACGTATCGGAGGTTTCTAAGGAGAGGGTTATCACCTTGGCCTCTCTTGCCTTCTGGGAACAAGTCACCACAGCGGTGGACGCTTCCGCTTTATTCTTCCCCCTCTGGGACTTGAAGCTCTCGACGGCCACCTTCTTGGAATTCTTCTTATCCATCGCTGATACTCAAAACACAATTATGGAAGGCAAATTATGAAAGGCAAAAGAAAAGCAGCAAGTATTTATAAGGAAACTTGCCGCCCAAAAAGCCCAACATCGTGCTTAACGGCCCATAAATGCAAGAGGCGGCTACTGGTACCTAGGGTTGACCACTTGAAAAAAACGCTTCCCCTTTTCCAAAGCTTGACTTTGACCAAAGGGGATCACGAAAATTCAAGGAAGAAAAACATGACGGGCCATCTCGAAATAGTTACGTTCGACAAAACCGAAATATCTCCTAAAAGCACGAGATGAATCGTTCAAGCTTCAAAGTTATTATCCTCATCAACGAGCATAACAACTTGGGGGGCTCATGTTCTGGGCCGAGCATAGATGCTCGAGCACCAGAGGATGTCGAACAAATACGCCCCGAGCAAGCCTACCATGAAGAGCCCGCGAGACTTGCTCGACTCTCCAACGGTCTGATACTCTCGCGTATCGTAACGGCCGTAAACCGGAATGGTGGGCATTTACTGCACATCAAGGCTCCTAAGCCGTTTTCCGGCAGCCACTTGATGGCCATTAATGCCATCAAGGACCTTGGCCCTGCGCTGGGGGCTATATATATGTGACTTCACTTCATTCACAAGGTATGCATATTTTTAGCAAAGAAAACCTACTCACACACAAACTGACTTGAGCGTCGGAGTGCCTGTAGGTACACAGCCCCCCTCCGCTCCAACAGGGGTTTCAACCACCTTCAACGCTTTCAACCACCTTCAACGCCGGTGCAGTCGCATTCTCCTGGTCAACACGATCAAAAAGATAACCCATGAAGATTCAAAGATAAGAAGATACTAACCAATTTATAGTGGGTTGCGGGCTGAGAAGAAGAAGATGGAGTGGTGGTGCGGCTGCGTTTCTGACGAGGTTGCGACGGAGAAGAAGATACAACATCGTTTTCTGCTTCTGCGTTTCAGATCTTCCATTCCAAAGATGTTTTGACTTCAGATTGTATGATACAAAGTCCAAAAGCAGGGGTGTTGTTGGGTTTACGGGGGGTCTGGGAGCACTGCAGGGGGCCTAAAAAGCAATTTTCAGGAGCAAGTGTGTGAATTTGGTGCTGCTATGATCATGGCCCTGCCCCCTTAGCATTTTTTTTTTTTGTTTTCTTATGTAAAATGCTTTACTAAATTAATATCACTATGAAGGACTAACAAGTGTGAGAACACAAAATGAAAATGATGAAAATATAGAACATTTTTTAATTAATATCTAAAATTTTCAATATCCAAGACTCCAATATTTTTCAAGAGTCAACTTTTCTCTCTCTTTTTTTATTACCTTGCAATTTTTGTGTGGATCATACATATTCTTAGTACAATTGACTTGTGGAGTGTCAACAGGAAATTAATGAAAAGTTGGAACTATAGAACAATTGAGCTCTAACATTCAACAAAGAAAACCAACTCTAACATGTAAATGAAAATTGAAGAAGATACAACTAGGATGAGTAAAACGGCAAGAAGAAATCTCCGGTCGATAGAATAATGTTTCTCGAGCTTAAAAGTAAAGCTTATGCATAATTATAATGTGCTTGGACATGGGTAAAGAAGATTTGTAAGAGGATTAATATGGAAAGTAGACCAACAAGTCTGGAGCTAATCAAGATTGATAAGAAGATGAGTTAGCTATAAATTCATTTTTTTACGACGATCTATAATGGAAGTGATGATCAGAAAGACAGATATTAAAAATAAAAAACAAAAACTATAGACTAAACCATTGAAAGAGACTTAGTTTGTCCTAAACTAAATATATGATTTTTCAAGTACATTTCAATACATCAAAAGACTAAGGCGAAAAATTATATAGAGACCAAAGTATGAAAGTTTGATAGAATGGGCTGAACTCCTTATTTTTGGTGGATGAGTATATGAAAGATTAAGCTTCTGAAGAAAGAAAAAAAAAACTTAGTTCTAAACTCTACCATCGAAGCCATCCAATAGACCAGTCCACATTCCCTTCACTGGTGGTAATTGTGCAACAAAAGCATTCCAAGGAGGATAACCGATGCCGCTTCCACGAACTCGACCATCCAAGCGTAGAGATAGATACCTGTACAGTGAAAGTGTTAGAACAGCAATCTGGTTCAAAAGAAAACATACGAAAAATGCAAACAAAGAATACACAAGATTTGATCACGGAGTTCGCCCAACTGTGCCTTAGTCTCTGACAACAGAGTGACTGTAGTGATTTTCTATTATTCAAACTTAGGGTATACAGATTATAACTTGTGTTTAAAACTTAAAATACTACTTCTTTATATAATTTTCAATCATGTATATCTGCACATTATACATTTCAACACTAACATGGATAGTACTTACACTGGAGACTCGGAGGATACACCTGCCAACTTCTTTTGTTCATCTAGCCACCTATTAACAAGATTAGAAAATAAATTAATGAAAACAAAAGGAAATAAAATTAAATTTGTGTCGTCACTCATAGACATACTCGGACCATTCGGAGATGATAACTGGAGCCAGCTGCCATAGTCTCTTCCTTCTGGTGGCAAGTTGCTTTGCCTCATCAGTCTCAGTCTCGGTCTCTTCAAACTCTAAAACAGGTGAGTTTCCATCCGTTACTAAGGGAACTACAAGCACTCCTCTGTCCAAAAGACTTTCAGTGAAAGGTTCACTTCGCTTAAAAGACTCGGTTATGAAGGATGCCGGGCCAGCACAGATTACCAGTCGAGCAATTCCTCTTAATGAGTTTACAGGAATGATCTTATTCTCTGTCACACGGAGCTTAAGATTTGACAAAAATTCCTCTCTCGAGAGCCGAGCCTCTTGTGCATTCTTGGCTTTGTTATCTCTTAAGTACAAGAAAGCAAACAAAGATACTGCTCCAATGTCGATGCCAAGGCCTTTGACAATTTCAGGAACTTGGGATGCTCTTGAGGGATTTGTCAATGCACCAATTAGTTGTGATGTTGCTATGAGTGTTCCAAGAGAAGCACTTGCGATAAAAGCGATGTAAAAGAACATCCTAAGAGACCGAAAAGGAGATAGAACCTCGCTCCTTATCTTGGCTGTAGAGCTGAAGAACAAATATGATTAATGATTGATTGATGAAGCATGCATCACCACAGGTAAATAGACAGTGTTTAAAGAGAGGAAAGCATAAGTAAAAAAACTCAAGTGAATTCTGCATTCATTTGATGTCTGCAGACAAAAAGATTCATGAGATGATGCTCCTTAAGTCCTCACTGTGAACAAAGATGGGTTAGTTTTTATCTTTCATTTTGGAATGTTACTTATAAAATTTCACACAAAATCTAAACAATGTGTTAACGGTCCCACATTGGATTCCATAAGGCATGAAAATGAGTTTACAAATGGGGAGATATCCCGAATAAGGGGCAAACTCAAACTTTAAGATGATATCAAATTACTATATCCAATATATACATTTATAGTAGTTCAGATGGGTGAGGTATGTGTTAAGAGTCTCAATAATGCCTAAAAATGACTTAATAA
This sequence comes from Trifolium pratense, assembly GCF_020283565.1. Lineage (NCBI taxonomy): Eukaryota > Viridiplantae > Streptophyta > Magnoliopsida > Fabales > Fabaceae > Trifolium > Trifolium pratense. The sequence continues at coordinate 45,673,315 of NC_060059.1, read as the reverse complement.
GTCGGAAATTACAGTTCAAATCATGTACTGTATGTATGTATGTATCACTACTACAATCTCATATTATTAAAATTAAATAGTTAAATAAATGTAACAAATAAAAACCAAAAATAAAGTGGGAGGTAGTACCTAATTTGAGAAGGTTTATTATTGGAAGCAGAACAAATAATAGTGGCACCAGAAGAAGATCTTTTATGAGCATAGCTGACATGTGAGGTACTACTGAACACGAAATTAGTACTACGATGATGATTTTTATTATGGATAAGATATGACGGTGGTGGTATTGGAAATGTGAGGAATAAAGTGTTGGAATTAGCAGAACCGAACGGTGCTAGTGCCATGGTTCGGTTCCTACTTCCTACTTCCTACTTCCTAAGCAAATGTTTCAGTACTTTGCCATGTGCAAAAGACAAAGAGGGTGAAACTCAACTAACTCATCATATCCTTATTTGAATGATTAAGGTATTGCCACGCTTTATCCCCAACCAATTATGGGTACTTGTGTCATTTTAAATTTCATGCATTTTTCTAATAATTTTTTATTTCTCTATTTGTTTTCTCTATCCCTCCGTCTTCACTCAGTCTCAGTTTTGGAAAACAATGTTGCTGCTTAGATTTATAACAATGGATAGATTTATAAGGTAAAGATTGAACACAAATTAAGCATCCCACACATATTTCTAAAATTTATCCAACAAATTAAATTGACATAATATGGTTTGCATATTTAGTGGGGTATGTTGAAAATCAGATTAATAGAAGTTTAGCAAAAGAAAAAGAAAAGTATAACCGTGGAACTAAGGTCCCGTTTGGCCCTATTGATTTTCTACTTTTTTATTTCTCCTCAAAAGAAATAGAGAAATAGAAAATTGTATTTGACTCTATTTTTCTTAAAAGAATTAGAGAAATAAAGTAAAGAAAGTAGAAAATAAGGAGAAATTTGGTCAAACACAATGTTTTTTTACCTATTTATTACTTTTAAGAAAGAAAAAGTGGAAAATAAGTAGGGTCAAACGGACCTTAACAGCATCCACAATGGAGCACTCCAACTTTGAGTACTTAAATGGGTCCCACATGGACACATCACTAATTTATTATTTTTTAATAATAGTACCTAATAGGTACTCAACCCCTCCAATGAAGCACTTCTTAAAAAGTTCTAAAATGAGTCTCATCAATAACCTCACATCATTACAATAACTTTTTATTTTTAATTATCTATTTTATAATATAAATTGATTGAATGATAAAATTACAAAATTAGTATGTACTATTTTTTTTTTATAATTCGAAAAAATAATTAAAATTTGAAATTTAATTTAAAATAATATTGCCAAATTTTAATAATTACACAATTAAAAAATAATTTAAAATAACATTACATAATTTCAAAAATTGTGCTTTTGTGATGTACCAAAAAAAATTGTGTTTTTTATAAATATTCATTAATTCAAATTGAATATATAAAATAAAGTGGATCCCATGAAAAGAATATTTTAATGAAAAATAAGATGGGTCCAAGAGGAGAGAGTTCTTATTTTAGAAGTGATACCTAATAGGTACTCTCCAATGGTAGTACATAATAAGTATCATAAGCACCTAATAGGTATTACACCATTGAAGATGGTCTTAAGAGCATCATTATCCAGTAACTCAATATTGATTCTTTAAATGTGTCTCACTTATTCTTTTATATTATTTCACACTTTTCAATTACATAAACAATTCAATTACATTTTCGAAATATCCATACAACTCATTAAAAACTCTAAATTGGATCCCACAAAACCCCACATTATATCTCATATCAGCAGTGAATTTATACATTTTTTTATCAACGAAATTTGATTAATTGAGAGAGAAGTAAAGGACAAAGAAAGTTATGACAATGCTAAAGTGAAAATGATAAGTGGGGAAGGAGACTTATTAGAATAAAAAGAATTCAAGAAAAACATTAAATTTTAAATTACATTGTTACCCCTCACTTCAACTCATTTTTAAAAGTTCTTTTAAAGGTTTTTTTTCTTCCAATTTACCCCATCAACCAATGAGAACAAGCCATATGTAAATCTACATATACAAATTTTAAAGTTTGTTACAAATTAATTGTGGGTAATACATCCAAATTCACTTATATAGTTTGTTCTTATTGGTTCATGGATTAATGCCCTCAAATTATGAAGGAATAGAGTAGACCTCACTTTTTTAAATGATGTAGCTTATGACTTATGAGTACTGAGTAGCCCCCTTCCGATCAATACTTATAAAATTCACCAATCGTTAGTTGATTTGGTGGTGATTGGCGCTGAACTTGGTATGGATGACCATTTGATGTCAAAACTGACTCATAACCAGATTAATCTGGTGGTGAAAGGGAAAAAAAACTCATAAATTAAAATTCCAAAAATTTTAGTTTCAACTTAAAAAAATTATTCAATTTTATAAATTATTAAAATTTAAACAATTAAGCTGTTTGGATAATTTTACATCACAATATTATATATCATGTCATTTAAAATGTGTCACATCGTCACTTTTAAGTAAAAAAACTGAGGGAAAGAATAAAACCGTGTAATTTTAAAATAGAAGGACCAATTCCATACTTAAGTGAAAATAAAGAGAAGCCAAAAATACATTTAAATCCATCATTTTTAACCTTGATTGATTATACTCGTGTGTCACTTCCAAAAAGACAATAACTTTTCCCTTTTTTATTTCGGTTGTTATTCATCCTAGTATTGAGTTACTTTTTGATAGATTTAAGAAGAGTTTGTTCCTATATAGTCGTGTCCTAATTATGTGTTTTGTTTTCCTTTAATTTTATTATAAAAAAAATAATTTATCATGTTGGAAATAATTGTAATATATAAAGGCCAAGTACATCATCTTGTAGACTTTTAAGTTAGATGATGTCGAGGTGTATTAAGTGTGAATTAAGTCTCATATTTGTTAGAAGAGCTGAGGTTTAACATTTTAAAATTGAGAGAACCCATAAACCTAATGCCTTAAGGTTTTGGTGAAGATGTGATGTCGATTCAGTGAAACTCCTCTCTCATGACCCAAGAGTGGTATCAGAACTCCATTGAGAGAACAATAAGAGCAACTATAACACTTTTTTTAAGCTTTAATAGCACTATTATAGCACTTTTAAAGTGTTATTGTATGACCTATACTAAAGTGCAATAATATTCCTTTTCAGAACCCTTTGGGAAACACACTTTAACAGCGCTTTGCAGAAAAGTGCTATCATAGGTGCCATAGATGCCAGTTTCAATAGCTCCCGTGTCCAAAAGAGCTATCGTATGCTGTATCTTTAATAGGTCTTTATCACAAAAGCGCTATTATATGGCTTTTTTTTACAACCTTCAATTTATTTATTTTTCTCCAACAAGTCTGTTTCAATATAAAAAAAAAAGTCTGTTTCAATATTTTTTATACAACCTTAGAACTTAAATTGTATGTTTTCAATAAGTGACCTGAAGCTTAATTTAAAACTTAAAACATAGTAGCAAATAATATCAAGTATTTTATAGAGAATATATAACAAGTTATTTTCCAAGACAAATCTGAATTTGACAATACAAGAACAAACATCACTGCAAATTAAAAGTGACAATATAACTAAGTGTATGTTTGGTTTCAATTCTGGAGCATCCAGAATTGATTCTGGACGTGTAGAATTGATTCTGACTTGTTTGATTTCTCAAAAGTAGAATTGATTCTGCCTCCAGAATTGATTCTACTTGAAGCTAGAAATCGTAGCTTCTGATTCTAGAATTGATTTTTACACTCAAATTTTTTGTTCAACTCACTTTTTCATGAATATATCCAAACATAAACCACTTCAGCTTAAAATCAATTTTGGCCAGAATCAATTTTACAGAATCAATTCTGCCAAAATCAATTCTCTCCGCCGCAGAACCAAACACACGCTAAGTCATTGGGCTCAAGTGGTTAATGAGTTTCACCAAAAAATGACGGATTTCGGGAGAACCCGGGTTCGATTCTGGGTGAAACAATTTTTTTGCTAGATTTTACTTATCTCGCGGCCAAACTTTGGACTACTAGGTCTCCTTTCCCTTAGGAACAAGAGGGTTATAAACCAAAAAAGAAAGTAACAATCTGGAGAGGAAAAAAAAAACAAAACTAGTAGAAACTCACTGCAAATTAAAAGTGACAAACATCACTACTTGGCCACTAACAAAGTATCATAAGAAAAAACTCTTCAAACTCAAACACAAAGCTCTACAAATCTTTTATATGTATCTCTGCTCCTCTTCATTCCGCTTATATGTTATGCTCTGCTGTCACCAGTAACACAAATGGACTGATCTACCCCTGAAGAATACATATTGAAGTTATGTCATCAAATTAAAGCAGGATTTTTAAAATGGTGTATCAATTTTTTTTATCACAGTCAAAGCCATCATTTACCACAACAGGCAGAGCCTTTTTATTAAATACATCAACGCTCAAATTTGAAAAGAAGGGTAAAAAAACAAATTGAAATGGCAAAGTAGCATACCTTTACCTCTCTCCGGATACTCAACTTTTTGTCCATCTAATTTAATGCATATGGTAAACAAAATGGGAATTTAAAATTAGCAAATGTAGTACAAGAATATATAATCACATATAATGATGCAATATAAAACTTAACAAGAAAAAGGAAGAGAATAGAAAACACACTGACTAGGTTGCTGCTCCGGCTTACTGACTACCTTAGCTTGACCTCACCACTAAACAACATGCTTGGACCAACCTTATTTGGGTTTGTTGTCCCAGTTCTTGTGCGACTGAAAAGGCATGGAAAAAAAGGAACAAAAAAGCATGAAAAAAGCTTTGCATTATTTCATATTTAAAATATTCTTTGGACTGTATTCTATAATTTCTCTTGCTCTAAGAACCATAAGCTATGTTTAGAGGTCAAAATCTTCAATCTTAATAATGGTTCAGTTTACCATTCAATCACAGAATAGTGCTTTACCATTCAATCAGTTTAATGCAAATGCAGACTGTAATCCTTTACAGTAGTGATAAATTGAAAGAGTTGCTCAAGAAACATACATGAAAAAATAGTTGTGATAAATCAAAATCAAGATTCATAAACTATGTAGTATGATCGGACGACAACGTGACTGCAAGTATACAGTCGTGTCGTGTAGTTTTAAAAGATATCGAACCCAAAGGACCAATAATCGACCTACCGTATTCTAGTGTTGCTTTGTAAATCTAAGGCTAATGATTTAAAGGGTTTTGATTAATTGAATAATTAAAATAAGAGAAATAAATATTTTTTTAGATATTTTTTTATATGTAAATAAAATATTGCTAGGACGTGCTATTAGTTGCTTCAGAGGGTTCAATGCTTAATTCGCGCTAGACAAACTGTTAAATTTTCGAAACTATATTGATTTAAAAATACCAATCTCAGCTCTCGCAAATCTTGACTAGTATTATAAATTATAAAGGTGGTGCTTAACTCTCGTCCTCACACCCGCTAATAAAATACTCTTTGAAAAACAATATAATTTAATTAACTCTAATCCCAACTCTCGTTGCGAATTAGATTTAATGTTCAGTTTTTACTATCTAGTAGAAATCTCACGCTCTCGCTCTATTGATTTTTACTTTAATTAATTCTCACTCTCGTGACGAATTATAGTCAACGTTTAATTAAAAACTGCTTAAGAAAATAAAATAGTTGCCAGTTTTCAAGAATTATATTTGATTTAAAAACACTAATCTCAGCTCTCGCAAATCTTGACTAGCGTTATACTTAGATAAAATAAATGCTCAGCTCTCACGCGCTCACTTACCTATATAAGTACCTTTGAAAACCAATATAAAACTCATTAATCCTAAATAGCTCTCGCGGACTTTAGAACTAACGGTCAGTTTTAACTATCCGACCCTAAACCTCAACTCTCGTCAATGTTGGTTTATTGCATTTAAAACAATCCTCACTCTCGTGACGAATTATTTGAAAACGTAATTATTTAAAACTGGTGGTTGAAAACTATTAAGCACGAATTAACTACCGAACCCCTATTAGCTACTAACTACACATCCTAGCAACGCTAAATTTAGCTAGACATAACTAAAAATAAAGACATAAAATAAATAAATAAAAATAAAGACATTAAATAAAAACGGAAAAATAAAATAAATAAAATAAACATAAAAATAAAGAAAATAAAATAAAATAAAGAACCTGAATTAATAAAAGAAATCTTGAGTACGAACTCCGACAGCGTAACAACAGGAAATAAAAAAAACTTATTAAATTCTCAACGGAGAATAAAATAATACTAAACTCTCAACTTTAGAGAAGAAAACCTTGTGGTACTAAGCCTAGTTCTCAATTCTCCAAGTCAAGTGTTATGTTTTTGAGTGAAGAGAACTAGCCTATTTATACTAAAATACAAGAGGAGGGGAACGAATTCTGGCCGATGTGGGACTTAGTGAAAATATCGCGTGGCCGTTTGATCACATGGATGGCCATGATGAAAAGGAAGTGGCGAGGGCCACTAGGGAGAAGCTGGCGGGCGCCATTATTGGCTAGTTGGCGGGCGCCATCTTGGCTTGGCTGGCGAGCATTTTGTGGGCTGCACATGTGTGGCCCAATTGGCTGCACATGTGTGGCCTTTTTGTCCATTTTTGCTCCTTTTCGGTCTGTTTTCGCTCCTTTCTTCAACTCGTACACTTTTTATCTATTTATTTAAAATACGAGAAATAAGTAACTATTTATATAATAAAACTTCGGAATCGAAATAAAAACATATAAAATATAATAGTAAATTAACTAAATAAATAGCATATTTTTAGGTGTATCAAACTCCCCTAAACTTGAACCATTGCTTGTCCTCAAGCAATTTAGCTTGCATATAGAAAACATTTGAAATGCGAAGCAACTCACACACACAGACTTAGAGAAAAATAACATCACAAGTACTCATACGTGGTCAGAAATTCAAATCGGCTAAGATTAATTAGTTAGGTTCTTTATACAATCAAGAAGGGTATTTCAACGACACACAAAGTTCTCCCTCTTATACATATCGAATTTGGATCATGTCGTTGTACTAAAATCTAAATCTTTTCCTTTGTTTCATCCTTTTTCATTCTAGACAGTCACATTAAGACCCTTTATCTATGTCACACACATGGTAAGAAAGCCGGTTAGCGTCTTTGTTCATCTTTTTCAACTCGCAATTAGCTTGATGATACAAATTTTGATGATACAAATTTTTGTATTAGCAATCATATAAATATTTTTTCCAAGGTTTAACCGTATTACCACAGTATGACCTAATATATTTTTTTCTTTAAGGTTTAACCGTATTACCACAGTATGACCTTAAGAATTTGCTTAGATGATTCGCTTATATTCATCGACAAACCTACTTAATGTGTGACTTTATAGATGGTGTCCGACTGGATAGATAAACTACTAAAGGATTCCACAAATTTAAATCAATAGATTTTGGCACAATGGCTATTCAAATTGATATCTATACTAGGGAGAATTTAAATCAATAGATTTTGGCACAATGGCTATTCAAATTGATATCTATACTAGGGAGACTTCTGGGTGTTGGAAAAATACCGATTTTGTTGTAAAATTCCCTAATTTCCTTAACTTAGCCTCTCCTCTTTTCTTAACCCATATACTTTCTAAGTGAGCTATTATCCTAAGTCTTTGAAAAAAAAATTTAATTTGGCTCAAGAAAAGGAAAAATTTAGAAAAACCAAAGAATATACTATAAATTCAATTTTTTTTTATTATGCGAAAGGAAATAAAAATTCAAATAACTAAAAATTAAAAGTAAATAGAGATAGTAGAATACTCCCCTAAACTTAAATCCAACAGTGTCCTCACTGTTGCGACTCAAGAGTAGCTTTGGAGCTTAAAACCTGTGGTAGATCATGGGGGAGGCTGTTGATAATTTTGGAAATTGTTGAACTGAAGCCTCAAACCGCCTAGCTCTTGTATGACATTGTCGAGCTGTTGTTGACGGTGCTCTTCTGAGCTCTCCCATCTATGATAATAGCCCTGCATCTCGTTTTGGTTTTGAAGAATTTGGTTTTGCTGGGCTTGCATGAATGTCATTTGTTCCATCATCTCCTCTTGTTGTTGGTGCATGGCATAAAATAATCCATCGCGCTCTTGACTTAATTCATTTTGGGCGCGTATCTCATGGAGTACATCATCGATAGTGCTTTGCCTTGATGAGGAGGAACTACCTGCAAAAGTGTTAGAAAAATGTGTAGTGTGTGCAGGTGGAACAATGCTTGCGCCCCCACCAGCAGCAACATTTGGAGAAATGTGCGTGGGAGCTGTATTAGTCGTAGAATTATTAGTATAGCAAAGATTTCTCGGGTCACGTACATCCGTTAGCCATTGGTTAGGAATGGTGATATTATTAAAAACACGATTTTGAATCATTAAGTCATATCTACCATCTTCTCTTAACCTTACTAGGTTCATACTCCTTACCATATCTTCATCGATTAACCGAGGTGGAGTATGTTCTAAATTTTCTAATCGCGGTCCTAGTCCTATGGCTTTAGCTATGGTCGTGATTAGCCCTCCAAAAATTATTGCTCCGCCCCGACTTGTGTTAACTTGTGAAAGCATATGTGAAAATAAAAACGGGACGGTGTTAATATTCATGTTTCTAATTGCAGCAAACATGTAAAACATTTCTTTGGAGTTGACTTTGTTAAAAGATGCTCGGCCAAAGATGGTATGTGCCAATAAGTGGCAAAGATAGCGTAAGGCCGGATTATGGATGGATGAGGCCTTATTTCCTTCATGACTATTAATTTGTTTCCCGGTGATAGTCATCCAAAAGTGGCTAAAATTATTTTGCCACTCTTCATTATCATGAACTTCACATGTGTTACACTTGGTCCATGGGGGAAACGCAAAATGTCAGCCATATCATTGAAAGAAAATTCATACTCAGTATTAAACATTCGAAAATAGACAGCGCCATGCGAACTCCTAGTTTCACGAACAGTGTTAACGATTAAAGAGCTTAGGAATTCTAGCGTTAGTTGAGTATAAACAGGATTTTGTTGAGATAGGAAATGTCGAAGATTTAGATTATCAAGCAAATAATTTACGCTATCTAACAATCCTAATTTTCTTAAGAGAGAATTGTCGGCATACCTTGTAGCTTGTATTTCCCTTCTTTGCAAATCCTCGTAAATTTGAGATTGATTTGAACTTCTTCTAAAAACTAACTCATAAACCATTTTGTGATTTGGAAATAGATAGAGAATTTATGCTTTAGAAAGAATATTGTAGAAATGGTGAGTTTAGTTTGTGTTGAAAGACATGTATTTATAACTTGAAAAAGAATCTCCTTATGAAACACAAGGTCCTACCAATTTATTGTCATTGATTGTTTTGAAAGGTGGAAAGGAAATTGTGTAAGGGAATCAAAATTTGCATGCCATGAACTTCCAAAAACATTTTCCCTATGGAATCTATAGCATGGTCACGCCATGCTTCTTGTAAGAGTGTGGGAAAATGCATTTTGTTTGCTTTGAAAAAGGCTTTTTGACCAAAGACTACTCTTTTGATTGAATGCACATTTGACCAAATAAATAAACATTTATAAGTGCATAATACTAATCGACTAATAGACGTTTACGAAAATAATTGAAAATTACTAAAAATAATTTCGTAATAATGACTAAAATAAATACTTAATAAAATAGTTAATAATGCATTGAGAATGAAAAATGAAATGTTTGAAATGAAAATATGCTGAAATAAAATATCACACTAAAGCAGTAAAATAGATAGTCTTCTCCTCCCCAGCCTTATTAAAAGTAGTGTTCTCAATGATTGGTCGGAGAAAAAAAAAACGTAGTAAAAATATAATGCGATCACTAGCCACGTAGAGCTTTTAGAGCGTCATGTATGGAAGCAAATTCTTTGGCGCATCTGTCGAACTGCCCAATAGTCAGGTCCAAGAAAGTGTTGAGATCCGATCGTAGCGTAGCAACTGTGGCATTGATTTCGGCTATAGCAGCTGTATGATCAACCGGGGCAGGTGGTTGGTTGGTGGATTCAGCAGGGTGGGTGGGGGATAACGGTCCGGGTGTATAGTAAAATGGTGGAGTTTGGGGGTCATTTTCATCTTCATCTTCCAAATCATATAGCCAATTGGCTTTGTTGTAAACGCTAGTTTTTTCCATATTTGGAAGAGTAAAATGGTAAACTGGTTTATTGTTGATGACTAGTGTATAAGGGGTAGGTCCCAAGTTATGTATAAGGCCACGATTGAAACAAAAGTTTATGTTGAGGTAGCGGAATCCACTTGCTAGTGGTGTACCATAAGGTATGAGTTGGCCTAAAGAGTCATCAAGGCCAATGACTCTAGCTAAAAAGGTAACAAAACCACCAATGCAGATGCGGCGGTTTGGTGTTTCAATAAGCTTTTGAAGGTTGGCTAGAACAAATGGCGCAAGGTTCACCGGGCGACCTTGGAAAGCACAGAACATTATGAATAGTTCATCCTTAGAAACAATAGTGTCATTCTCTTGCTTTCCAAAGATTGTATGAGCTAAAATCATGTGAAAGTAGCGTATGGCGGGGTTATGGATCTTTTGGTTGGTTCGGTCAGCCGGGTCAGAGTTGGGTTCTCCAGAAATACTTCCCCAAAAATTACACAATTCGTATTCCATGAATCCATCTTCTTGGGTTTTTACTACAGCGTCTAGGCCATTGGGTACCTTCATAAATTCAGCAATGCTACGGTGGGTGTAGGTATAGTCAGCACCAAAAAGTCTAAACTTAGTTTGACCTCGATGGATGGAAAATCCACGGTTGGGGGAGTTTTTGAAAGAGCTTAAGAATTCGATGGTTAAATTACGGTAAGTGGGGAGGGTCGAAAGGTTCAAGGCGTCCCACCCCAACTGGTTGATCATAAAATTGACACTCTCAGCGATACCCAAAGAAATCATTGTGCTTTGGTGAGGGAAATTCTGGAACGACATCTCTCTTTCGAACAGGTCCTCGAAACGTTGTCGCTGGATTTCACTCTCGATACGAACGATTTGGTTATCGCAATACGCCATTTTAAAATTTTTAGATCTGAATTTTGCATAGGTAGTCATACGGGTTAGTGATAAATTAAAGAAAAATATAGCAATAATAATAAGGAAAACGATAAAAGTTGTGTGTTGCCTCCCACGTAGCACTTTTGTTTAACGTCGTTGGCTCGACTTATTAGAAGTGTAAGCTCTAAGGGTGTTTTGAAATTAAATCTCCGATTAAACTCCTAAATTTCGGTTTCCATCGCCACTTATCAACCCATCTTCCATACCCTTCACTCTTTATTTTCTTTTTCCTATAGGGAGATTCAGAGATCTGAACGTGTGGTGGTGGTTCTGGATCAATTTTTATTATTAGTTTTTCGGGATTAGGTTTAATTTCTTCATTACCCACCTCAAAGTCTACTCTCCCTTTTTCAACACTAATAATTTCCCTCTTGTCCTCTAAATTTCTCTTTTTATACGGGTTTTCATGCAAAGGGGCATTAGTGTTTATGTTTTTCAGCTCTTCTACATCCCTTTTAGATTGGGATTCTACCTTGGCTTCCACAAGCCTTTGGGTGAAAGGGGTCGGTGGATTGTAAGGGGGAGGGAGAATGTAAGATGCTTCCTTCTCTACCTCTTTGACAACCTCCTCTTTAGGTGGTGTCGGTTGAACTTTCGCAATCTCTACTCTTTTCTGATTAGATTTCTCATTGATTACATTATCACTCTCTTTAAGATTTTCAATTTGAATTTCATTAGTTGTTATGACGTCTACATGACTCTTAGTGAACGATCCTAGAGATGCTTGTGCAAGCAATTTGACTTCTTTATTTATGCGAGTTTGTGCTTCCGCAAACTCTAGCCTAAAGAGTGTTTGAGTCTTAATGAAATCCTCCATTAATATTTCGAGATTGGATTTATAGTGATTTTGTGGTTCCTCATAATATTGGGGGTGGTGGTCGTAGAGGAAATACGAGTAATCCATTTAAAATTTAAAATAAAAGTGCCTTAGTCTCTACGGTGCAACATTGGAGTTACGATATCGACTAAATTGGTCCCCGACAACGGTGCCAAAAACTTGATCGGACGACAACGTGACTGCAAGTATACAGTCGTGTCGTGTAGTTTTAAAAGATATCGAACCCAAAGGACCAATAATCGACCTACCGTATTCTAGTGTTGCTTTGTAAATCTAAGGCTAATGATTTAAAGGGTTTTGATTAATTGAATAATTAAAATAAGAGAAATAAATATTTTTTTAGATATTTTTTTATATGTAAATAAAATATTGCTAGGACGTGCTATTAGTTGCTTCAGAGGGTTCAATGCTTAATTCGCGCTAGACAAACTGTTAAATTTTCGAAACTATATTGATTTAAAAATACCAATCTCAGCTCTCGCAAATCTTGACTAGTATTATAAATTATAAAGGTGGTGCTTAACTCTCGTCCTCACACCCGCTAATAAAATACTCTTTGAAAAACAATATAATTTAATTAACTCTAATCCCAACTCTCGTTGCGAATTAGATTTAATGTTTAGTTTTTACTATCTAGTAGAAATCTCACGCTCTCGCTCTATTGATTTTTACTTTAATTAATTCTCACTCTCGTGACGAATTATAGTCAACGTTTAATTAAAAACTGCTTAAGAAAATAAAATAGTTGCCAGTTTTCAAGAATTATATTTGATTTAAAAACACTAATCTCAGCTCTCGCAAATCTTGACTAGCGTTATACTTAGATAAAATAAATGCTAAGCTCTCACGCGCTCACTTACCTATATAAGTACCTTTGAAAACCAATATAAAACTCATTAATCCTAAATAGCTCTCGCGGACTTTAGAACTAACGGTCAGTTTTAACTATCCGACCCTAAACCTCAACTCTCGTCAATGTTGGTTTATTGCATTTAAAACAATCCTCACTCTCGTGACGAATTATTTGAAAACGTAATTATTTAAAACTGGTGATTGAAAACTATTAAGCACGAATTAACTACCGAACCCCTATTAGCTACTAACTACACATCCTAGCAACGCTAAATTTAGCTAGACATAACTAAAAATAAAGACGTAAAATAAATAAATAAAAATAAAGACATTAAATAAAAACGGAAAAATAAAATAAATAAAATAAACATAAAAATAAAGAAAAGAAAATAAAATAAAGAACCTGAATTAATAAAAGAAATCTTGAGTACGAACTCCGACAGCGTAACAGCAGGAAATAAAAAAAACTTATTAAATTCTCAACGGAGAATAAAATAATACTAAACTCTCAACTTTAGAGAAGAAAACCTTGTGGTACTAAGCCTAGTTCTCAATTCTCCAAGTCAAGTGTTATGTTTTTGAGTGAAGAGAACTAGCCTATTTATACTAAAATACAAGAGGAGGGGAACGAATTCTGGCCGATGTGGGACTTAGTGAAAATATCGCGTGGCCGTTTGATCACATGGATGGCCATGATGAAAAGGAAGTGGCGAGGGCCACTAGGGAGAAGCTGGCGGGCGCCATTATTGGCCAGTTGGCGGGCGCCATCTTGGCTTGGCTGACGAGCATTTTGTGGGCTGCACATGTGTGGCCCAATTGGCTGCACATGTGTGGCCTTTTTGTCCATTTTTGCTCCTTTTCGGTCCGTTTTCGCTCCTTTCTTCAACTCGTACACTTTTTATCTGTTTATTTAAAATACGAGAAATAAGTAACTATTTATATAATAAAACTTCGGAATCGAAATAAAAACATATAAAATATAATAGTAAATTAACTAAATAAATAGCATATTTTTAGGTGTAACATAGGACATGGCAACAATGCTTAAGGAACTCCTTACAGTACCTTACCTAAATCAAAATGAGCAGAACGAATGTGAAGTGTATTTCCTCCACTTTTTGATCACACAGCAGAATGTATTTCCCCCAAAAAACTGCTTACCATCACTGGGATCAACACCATAAGCTTTCAAATTACACATCCTACAGAAACAAAGTTAACCATCGGATCATGTTCTAAATCCACTACCAAAGAATAAACAACTTAGTCTTAAAAATTAAAGAAGAGAAAAATTATGATAAGCAATGGTTAGATGATACCTCTCAATCATCTTTAATTTCTCATCAACAACCTTCATTTTGTCATTCCTGATGTTGGTGTTTTGATTGGCTACATTTTTGCAAAAGTCAACCAGTCAGATGCTGGACTGAGGTGCTGTAGCATCATAGTACAGCATACTGATGCTCTGTTTTCGTGCAGAATTTTTATTTCAAATCTCAGTCAAGATTTGCTTCAATTATATATTCAAGCACGTGCGCCTGGGCAAAACGAGTCTTGCTCAGCAAGTTTTATTGAAGTCGGCCGAAGGAATGTTATTTAAAACAAAAATATAATTATATTATATTTTTGCGTTTTTTTTTTTTGTTTGGTAACACATGAAACAAACAAATTATATTTTTGAAATTAATATAGGGTTGGGCCGCAATTCCTACAGCTGTATATGTCTGAAGACCTAACTTGGACATCAAGACAATTGAAGACTATAAATATGTGAAGCCTCAAGCTATTCTATTCATGGATTCTAAACCGTGTATTTTACAAAGCGTGAGTTTTTAAGGTTTAGAGTTTGTGTCTTGTGTGAGCCTTTCTTGTGTCGATTTGATGCAAGTTTAGGACTGGGTTTGGGTTGTTTATTGTAAGCTACTCCTAAGCTTTGAAGCACGGAGTTAGTGTGTGATTCACTCATAAGCTTTTAAGCAAGAGTGTGGTCTAGTTTCTAGGAGAGTGTCTCCATCGTGATTATTATTATTGACAGCAACATAGTACGTGTTGTTAGAGAGAATTTGGGACGGGGTCTCATTATCTAAGAGGTTCTTAGGTAGGATTGCACGGGTAGTGTCTAGGTGATAAGTCAAGTACCGGGTGTTGGTCGAGGGCTTTGAACTAGAGCTATTATAGTGGATTCATTCATGGATTGGTATCCCCCAGAGTAGGTGACGTTGCACTGAACTGGGTTAACAACTATCTGTGTTATTTATTATTCTGCAATTTATTTATTTATTTTCTGTGTTCTGCGACTGTCTTGCTGCAACATATGATATAGCATCTTGTGCAGCATTGTGTTTACTGCGTGCCAGATTTCACCTGATCTAGCTTAAGATCAAGAAGGGACCATACCTCAATTAATCTGACTCTGCCATGACAAAAACCACAACATCTAGATTGCAATTTCTTCACTTTCATCTAGATTGTAAAACCATATATAATTGACTTCTTGAGCTGAAATGGAAATAGCTTGTATAAGAATGATTTACATGGTCATTATGTATGTGTCTTTCACAAGTCATTCAAAATAGTAGAACAAATTAGCATACTAAACTTCTAATATTATTATGCAGGATCCGTTTGAAATCTGGTACTTTAGGAAAACACTTAATGTATATTTATTTATTTATTTATGATACGATCATCAGTCTATCAATAAACACACTAAGGGCCCGTTTAATGTACGATAATGATAGGATATAAAACAGGATAATGATAAGATAGGATATCAGCAGGATAACAGTTATTCTCAGTTATCATATCTTGTATTTGGTGCACACAGGATAACAAGCATGATAATTATTATATCATGTTTTCAATACATACTTGCTCATAATAATATGATAAGATATATAAAATATTTAAATGACAAAATTACCTTGTAAATCAATTGTTATTTTTTTAAAATTATTTTGCAATACTTTGAATTTTTTTAAATAAAAAATATAAATAAGTAATCAAATAACTTTATATAGTTTTAAATTAAAAACATGAGAAAATAATAAAGTTTAATTTTTTATATGAATCATGATCAAATAAATAACCCAATAATATATACATGTTAGATAAGCTAAATAAATATATGATATATCTCATACATAAATAATAAAAATACCATTGCAAAATAATTATATTTAATTTCTTACAAAATTTAAATTAATATTCATATTTTACGATTTTTTAATAATTAGTTTACTTTAAAATATTGTAATTTTAGTATAATTTTGATTTTTTTAGATTATGTAAATTACAAAATTACCCTTGTGAGAAAATCACATATATATTTAAAAATTAATTATTTTATTATTAATTTACTATCAAATTATTTTATTATTTATATTTTATTAATTTTTTTTTATTTTAAAATATATTTTATAGAATAAATCAGTAAAAAAAACAAATTTATCCTATCCTGCTGGTAACCCAGCTCAAATTGAGGATAAGAATTTTAACTCGAGAGACATGATAGGATAAGTTACAGGATTAAATTATCATATTCTACTGTGTCACCAAACACCGGACAGAAACAGGATATAATACAGTTATCATATCCTGTCTCTTATCCTATGCACCAAAGGAGCCCTAAAACCATATAGCCAGCCTCCTACCTCAACTTCCACACCACGAGTTGTTTGTACACACATCTTTGGACCCCCAACCTCAAACTGCAAAAGTTTCCCTGAGGTTGCACCTGATGCAACAATAGCAAGTAAATAAACTACTAGTAAATAAAACATCCAATTCAGGTATGGAAAACAATCAAGTAAGTTATTATTAAAAAAAAAAAAAAAAAAAAACTATAACAATCAAATGGAAATTTGCAGAGGAAGATAATAAAATGCTACTCAGATAAAGCATCAAAATCCCATGGGAACCATACATTCAACTACTAGTGAATCTTGCATCAAATTTAGAACCTGCTGCAAGTACTTGTAAGAAATTATATTGATGAAAAAACCTGAAGAAACAAAAAAGAATTGAAAAATCACCAAGAGATATAACCTAATATTTCATACAATAGGAAAGAAAGACTATGTGAAATCATATCATGTAGCTTTGCCTTCGATTCAGTATAAATGTGGAAGCCGCGTTTGAATTTCTCCCAAAAATTGAGAGATAGAGAGATTTGGGGGAATTTGAGAGTGACATTTGAGGGATGTCAGAGAATTGGGATTTTACATATTAGGGCTTTCAGAAAACGTTATAGGGGTTTTCCAGCGTGAGAGTTAGAGTGGTTGAGGTGTAAACGAGAGTATGATTTAGTTTTAGGGTTCGACGGTGAGGTGTTGGGTCCAAACGAAGGATTTAGGTAAGGTAAAACGAGAACAATGGGGATTTGGATTCCCTACGGTCAAAAAATGACTGCAGGTGAATCTCAACCACTTATTTTATTTGTTTTTTATTTATTTGATAAGTATTAAAATTGGACCATTAGATGGTGTAAATGCATGACGCATGGTGAAAGTAAATGCACTCAATCCATATCCTTTTGGATGGGAGGGGAGGAAATATTTTATAATTTATGTGTTTGGTTTAATTTTTAGGAGGGGAGGGAGGGAGAGGGAGGTGAGCAAAATCCCTCCTAATATCATTTTTTGCTTCCCCCCAAATTTGGGGGATTTGGAGGGGAGGGAAGGAAATCTACGTTCTTTAAAACTTTATTACATTTACAAAATTATACTTAATTTTATATTTAATTTCCAAAATTACCCTTTTAAATTATCTCACTTTCTATCGTGTCCTGATACTGCTCCTGTGTGTTTTGCCTGCATCGTCATTGCTTCATGTTCTTGTATTGCTTTCTTCTTATTGTATTTCTATACAACGTCCTTTATGTTTATGTTTTTATGAAACATTGAAATTGTACAACTCGTGTACGTTGGTTCTTTTTATTCTGTTTATGCATTATATTAGGGCTGAGCATCGGCCGGGTTCGGTCGGTTTCGGGCCCAAAAAAGTCGGGTGACATGAAACCGAACATACAATTATCAGGCCCAATTCCGCCCAACTGTATGCTCGGTTTTATCGGGTTTCGGTTTATACGGTTTGCGGGTTAACCGGGTGGGTTAACTCGGTTTTGGGTCACACCAAAAAAAAAAAATTCCTGTCAAATTTAAAAATGGGTGAGCCCAAACCTATAAAAAAATTCTAATCATGTCAAATTTTATAAACTATCATAACAAACAAATTAAACTTAAAAACATAATAATAATAATAATAAAGGATTACATAATGTCATAATCATTAGTAATTGTACATGATTAATAACAATCCTTCATAGAAAGAGGATGTGGACACCTGCTTGGACTTGATCACATAGTCTAGGGGACTTTAGATACACCCACATCAAGAGTAATTACTAATAAGTTACAAATTCTTAATTGAAAAAGACAACATAACCATAAAGTTTGTTGAGAACATCTAGTAATCCACCATGCTCAATGCACTCCACTCCTTTGATTTGCCTCATCAAGTTCACCAACAATCTACCTCCACCTTCTGTAATAAATAAAAAACACATGCAACTATTAAACTCCTAAAATCAAATATATCATACGTAATTATTAAAATAGTCAATTAATGTTAACTTAATAGTAAAAATTATACCAATTTGGGCAGCAATAATTGCAGCTTCCTTTCTTTGATCTTCCTATCTCATAATTTGAGGCAAAGTAATCAAAACTGCATACATAACTCAATTCACTCAAAACAAAATTGCATAAATTTGATTGAATAACTCAGTCAAAATAAGAACTGCAGAATTTTTAAAACTGATCCAATTTAACTACTAATCTACTATACCTGCAGAATTGCAGCAAAATTTGTTTTGGATAAAACAAAGTAAACCTACACCAAAACAGAATTTTAAAACAGATTCGTATAGAATAATATAAATTCAATGAATTTCAAGTATGATAACAAAGAACAATTTACTTTCCAACAAATACTCACAATTTCCAAATAGCAATGAGTGTGTATAGCAAGCAGCACCGGGTGGGAAGCGAGTCATTATTTGAAGGTAACTTCAAGTTCCGATTCAATTAAGTATGTCAGAATTCTTTTGCAAATAAATACTCACAATAGTGGTGAATGCACAACAATCAGCGGTAGAAGGCAGCAGATGAAGGCATCAAAATATTGCAACTGAAAGTTACAATCGATAATAAATTAAAGTAAGCATACCATATATTTTCTTATAAAAAAAAAAGGCTTAATAGATACTCACATTGCATGATAAAAGCAGGTTCAGATTCGATTCCAGATGCAAAATATGAACATTAAGGTTCAATTCCAGATTCAAAAAAATGTCTTTTCTTTGATTCAATATTCAAGTCCTTTCAAAATAACAAGCATGTCCACAATCCACTGAGTCATGTCTTTGCAAAATATGAACATTAAGGTTCAATGACTCCAAAATATTCACAAAAAGATATAACTGCAATGAATAAAAATAAAATTATTATATTGAACAAGTCAAATTTAAATATCAAGAAAGTAGAAAAATTAATGAAAAAATCACAGATGTAAAATTTATACCAGAAACTTCTCAATCACGACCAGGAGGTCGTGATTGAGAAGAAGATGCACCATCAGATGATGTACTTGTAGATGGTCCAGCTACTCCTCCAAAAGTTGTTGCTGCTAAAGACTGACATAATTCTAGTAACATTCACAAATTGGACAATTGTTAATAAAACAAACTCCAAAAAATTAATACAAAATTTTAATAAAAATTTTAAACTAAAGATCAATACCTCTAACAATTCTTTCAGATGTTTCAACCAAGACTCAACCATTTCTAAAAATTTTAAACTAAAGATCAATACCTCTAAAAATTTTAAACTAAAGATCAACCAATTTTGAGTGCAGATTAATGCCTCAACCATTTCTGGATTTAGACAACTCCTAAAAGAGTCCAAGACTCTACCACCAGTACTAAAAGCACTTTCAGATGCTACTGTTGAAACAGGAGTAGCAAACACATCCCTTGCCATCCTTGACAACACTGGAATTTCTTTTACACGTGTCATAATGTTATTGGGCAACCTAAAAATTATTATAAAAGAAAAGCACAAGATGTGCTAATACAAAGAAGAAAAAAAACCTGTCTCCTACCAAAGCAAAACAGAGCCATGGACATAAACATCATCGGCCATTATATTATTGTACGAGGAATCAATACATCTATAATTAGTACACAATTGAACTAATTGGAAAGGGGATATCATTAATCCATTCACGTCGTAAAAAACTAGCAAATTAGGAGAGTTGTACAAGGAAAACGTATCAAACATACAGTTTCCATTCAGTAAAAATGCAATTGTGTCAACAAAAGAAAAATCAATTGCTTAAATGCAATTTTGGCCCTCCAAGTTTACCAATTGCTCTATTTTGGCCCCCCTACTTTCAAATGCTCAGATTTAGCCCCCGAAGTTTACCCCATTTTGCATTTTGTGGTCCTCTTGATAATTTTGACCCATTTTGACCAAAATTTTGCTCATGTGAAATTTCTTTTACACGTGTCATAATGTCATTGGAATTATGTGATGACCTAAAATTTATTCTCAACCCTAGAGACATGTTTATAAATTCGAAGAAATTACTGGTGCCTATGTTTTTTCAGATTTTGATGGATGTTCTTATTAGAATTATGTGTCATGTGCACAAAAATTATGATAAAAAGGAGTTTTGGTTAGAAATATCCAGCTAGTTTCATAATTGCATTTTTACTGATTTTTCTTTTGAGATCAAATTACACCAGTGTAACATTTGAGTAATGTTACACCGCTCAATAACGCTTTAACGAATACAAATTTTACAAAATCCACCGTTGGATCGAAAGCTTATATCGTATAGATCATCTATGTTGAATTGTATAAAAATCTAAAATCGTTTGATATGTTTTTGAGATAGATCAAGATTAACGGTATTCAATAAAAATGCATAAACCATTAATCTTCACCGGTCTCAATAACATATCAAACGATTTTAGATTTTTGTAAAATTCAACATGGATGATCTATACGATATAAACTTTCAATCCAACGGTGGATTTTATAAAATTTGTATTCGCTAAAGCGTTATTGAGTGGTGTAACATTACTCAAATGTTACACCGGTGTAATTTGATCCCTCCCCATATATATATATATATATATATATATATATATATATATTTGAATTTTATAAATACTTTATCGGTGATTAGAAGAATCATTAAGATCAAAAAATTTCGATTAACGAATGATTGTAATTATAAAGTTGATAATTATTGTAAAGTTATAGGGATAAAAATGTAAATTAGTTAAAATTTTCTCTCCTCCTCTCCTGAACCAAACATATTTGTGATTAAAATACCTCTCTTCCCTTCGCCTCCTCTCATTTGAACTAAACATATATGTAATTAATTTTTTTTCCCTCCCCTTCCTTCCTCTCCCCTCTATTAAATTCCCTCCCCTCCCCTTCTCTCCATTGAACCAAACTAACGATTGAGATCGAGAAGAATAAAAACTAAATGAGGAAGATAAGTAGATACTGAAGTGTATTTTTATTTATTTTCATTTTGATTTTGATTTAATTTATTTTTTATTAATCATCAACCAAGGGTCAATGGTTCCAAAACCACCAACAACCAATTTTTTTTTATTAACTTTTTTCTATTATAGCGCTTCCACTTAAAGTGCTATTATAGCATCTCAGTTTCTGACATTAATAGCGCTTTTGGAAAAAGTGTTATTATAACATCGTTCCTTTGAGGTTATAATAGCACTTATACTCAAAGTGCTATTTTAGGGGGCTCTGTATTGCGTTTTTATAGGGCTATTAAAAATGCGCTATTAAAACTACTTTTTGTGGCAGTGTTAAGTCCCACATTGGTTGAAAAAGTTAAGGTTTAACATGTTATAAGTGAGAAGACCCATAAACTTAATACCTTAAGATTTTGGCTGAAAATGTGTTGTCAAAAATCACCTTTGTGGTTACACAAGGCCCAATGTGTCGATGCAATTCCAGTGAGGCTCTCTTCTCATGGCCTAACAATTGTATAAGTGCTCGGTTGCAGGAGCAATAAGTAAGTGGTGATGGATCGTGGACATAGAGAGAAGATGTTGAGATCTATCAAGTGTGAGTTAAGCCCATATTGGTTGGAAGAGTTGATGTTGAACTTTTTGTAAGTGAAAGAGCATATAAACCTAATGTCTTAATATTTTGGGTGAGGTCCATTCTAGGGTGAGACAGTCTTATGAGTCTCCCACGGTTATGATAGATTTGTATGTACCATATTTCATCCTCATCTCTTCTCTCTCCCACGTTGCAATCAATCCTTTTCTTCCGATCCACCGGTGACCATGGCACCACACTGTGTCCCACGAATTTCTACCATCTATTCACTGCTGCTTCTAAAATCCTTCCTTGCCGCCGCTCTACACCACATATGGTGGTTGCTACTTGCTATTTTATAGATCTAATTCTATTTTATAGATCTGCTTCTAAAATTCTTTTTCATTTTCTATATTACCAGCAGAATCAACTGCCTTTTATGGTTAATTAATATTACTTGGCTTAAATTAGTTGTTAGTTTAATGTGGTAATTTAAATTAATTTTGTTAGTTTAATGTGGTAGTTTAAGTCGGATAAAAACGACTTTTTAAGACAGTTCCGTACCATCTTGCAGACATAAGAAATTTTGATTTGTTAAGACGGATGTTTAACTCACTTAAGAAAACACCGCTTAAGTCTGTTTACTGTTTAACCGATTTACAAAACTACTCCTTGAGTCTGGTAGTTAGGTAACGCCTGACTTAATCAAGGTTTTTCTTAAGTCGTTCAGCAAATTAACCGACGTAAAAACGTATTATTTTTTTAAAAAAAAAGTAGTAGCTGCCCCATCTTTGCTTGCACTGGTTCGACATACAAAAGAATAAAGGAATTTCTAAAACACAAAATTACACATTAAAAGGCAATAAAGTACTAATTAAAAGATGATCATAGAACAAGGTGATATTAAAACACCAATTATTACGAGGCTTATATGAAACAATCTAAATCTAGTAGAAAACTGAAACTTATATGACAGGAACCTCCTGTGATAGTAAATAAGCAAAAACCAATATTTTCCACAATGATTTAACTTTATATATGTAAAAGCTTAATTAGTTCCTTCTTATTGCCACATCCCAACATATGCATCTTATAAGCATTAACCAATAAAACAAAACAAGTAAAACGAACTTACATATCACCCAACTACAAGCAAGTCCAAGCCAAAGCCATAAATCACATCTATACTAACCTACTTTTCACCAATACTTCTATAAACATGCATACTTCTGTAAACTATGTCAAAAAAAAATGTATACTCCTATAAACAACTAATCAAAATAACCTGATTAGAACCTGCACAGCCTCTTATGCATCCTGCACAGAAAAATGTAACCATAAATAATTAATGTCATTTTCAACAGCCTCAAAAAAATTATAGGGTTCCAACTCTTACCAAGCAATTCATTGACCACTAAAGCATTTTGCTCAAACATTACAGGTGAAATCTAATATCCCCAGATCCACCATTATTACTTGGGCATAGGTTTTGTGAAATATGAAGATTGAAGAAAAGTAAATAAAACTGCTATCATTCATTCTGCCAATTAGTAAGTCTTCATATTAGTAAGAACATGGGGAGACACACACACGGGTGGGTTCCAACTTCCAACTATAAGCTCAACTCAAACGACTTGTTGAGTTGAGAGGAGAGTGCCGACCCCTTCTTTTACATTTTTTAATTAATTAATGCAAATTTCAGTTTAACTTTAATTCTTTTTTTCGACTAAATCTTTATTTTAATTTTAACTTGATCTTATCTTTTTTGGTAAGTAGTAGTATAGTAAATGACTAGATTCACACACGTGTTAATTATAGAAAAGTAAATAAAACTGCTATCATTCATTCTGCCGATTAGTAATATACCATAAAATCTATTTTTATAACAATTTGATGCTATAATAATACTTTCCTACAACATGGTTTTGCTGAGAAAACAGGTTATGGACTTATTATTAGCTAATTAGATACAATATTCAGATTAAAAAGATATAGTTTAGTATTTACTGCATTGAGCTTATATATAACTTGTTATTTTAACTGTGACATTAGCTAGGTTACATATATTTTGGAATAACGTGCAGTACACAGACGTGACATACAAGATAGTGACTAAAGGCATGACAATAAATGTAAAAAGTTTGGAAGATGTTTTACCTTAGAGGAGAGAATCAAAAGAGGCTTAAAGTGTGAGGAAGAAGACGAGAGGCGGTGACGGGCGATGCAGCGTTGTGCAAAGTGAATAGCCAAACAAGATTCCACATAACAAAGCAAAAATAGCCAAAATTTAAATACAGTTTTAATGTATATATATATATATATATATATATATATATATATATATATATATATATATATATATATATATATATATATATATAATGCTATCAGCATGAAAGAAGGCAAAAATCATTTATAATCTCATAACCAAATATAGAAAGTGGCAGAGGACATAGATTCACCGACTTTCATTTGATTCATACATAGCTCTAAGAATAAATAGCTCAAAAGATATAATATAGTTAATTGAGATTGAAGATACCAATGTGTTCTGTTACTTTGTTCTTTACTTCTTTTCCAGCAAACCTGTCTCACACAAATGAGAACCTGAATATGGATAAATTGTAATAAAATTAAGTATCTGAGAACTCACAAGTTAGAAGATACCAATGTTTTCTGTCACTTTGTTTTTTTCCAGCAAACATATCTCAGACAAGTTATATTATATGAGAACCTGAATATGGATAAATTGCAACAAAAATAACTACATGAGAACGCACAAGTTAATTGAATGTAGAGTAGAGATAGTGGCAATAAAATTAGACATAAAGATTTACAATCACACTTATATTTTAATAGTTTTAAAGCTTAGCAATTGAGGTTCTACACATTAGAATTACTAACACGTTGTAAAGAAAATTGTGTGTTAAAAATGAGGTATACATTAACCTTCCATCAAAACTGATAGAACATATATCAGTTCTAAAAAAAAAGAGCCTATTTATGAACTATACATTGCTACTTAAAATGCCTAATAGTATTAGTACTACATGATAAGTACGTAACTTGAACAAGGAGAACAAGAAAGCATGCATAAGACATGCCTTATAAGGAGAACAAGAAACAAAGGTTACCAACAGGCGAACCCACAATATAGAAGGAAACAAAAAGGCACAAAGAGTGATAGAAGGAAATAATGATGAGGTGGCATGAGTGCATGAAGAGCATGAGGACTCACTCCAAGCTTTTCTTCCATTCTACTTCATTATTATTACTGTTTCATTCATTTTCTTAATTGGTCCGACCTACCGGATCCGACGAGAGCCGGATCCGACGAGAGCCAGTGATGGAGGATGTTTGGACTATGAAGAATCAATTACCGGGTTTCATGGGAACCGATCCTGTTGGCTGGATCGCTGTGGCCGAATGGTTCTTTGAGAAGAATGAAGTCCCTTGTCGCGATAAGCTTCGGTGGGCTTTTATGAGCATGGAGGATGAACAAGCGAGGATGTGGTTATATTATTGGTGTGAAGAGAACCCCGATGCAGATTGGAAAACGTTTTCCATGGCTATGATGAGACAATCTGGAGCACAGGTGGAGTACTTGACAGAAAAACACGTTGAGCCAAAATTGAAGGTGATCGAGGCATTCTCCGATGACCGAGAAGAAGTTCGCATCAAAGAAACTGATCGTAATCCCAATGGCGGAAAGGTTGGAAACAACTGAGACACAAAGAAGTGGGAAGGAAGGAGCGAATGATGAATGATTCTGTGAGCGTGATGAAGATGAAAGAGAAACAGGGGAAAACGGTAGAGGGGAAAGAAATCTATCATACAATACAATCATGTGTGAAGGAATCGGTGCTAGGTCCTTGAAGATTCTGACCAATCTCTCACCGTCGTCAGAATCGATAGATCGGAAAGAGCACGCAGAAGAAAATGAGATGCAGAGCGTGGAAGAAATAGTTATGCAGGAACTTACGAAGTCGCCGGACTGTGGTCAACCTGCGATGGCACTAATCAACAGTTAGCGAACATTGAACAGTTTGTGACACTTGGTGATGAGTCGCGAAAGGAAACTGCAGGGTTGATGTTCAGCGAATCACCATGGGAGCTATGCTATATGTCGCGAGAGATTTCTCGCGAATTTTCCACGAATCCCAATTTTAAGTATATAACTACTATACTTGCTTCAAAAATAGTATATAACTAGGGTGCCAACTTCGTTACCCATTGCAAAACAATGGGCTGCTTGACCCATCCGAATTGTCTCTAACAGTTAGTTGAAAAATGTGTCGTTATTAATTATTAATTAACAGGAGAGTAATTTTCAATTATAGCCACGAAACTTTTAAAAACAACATATTAACCCCGCGACCCTGCGTTTCCACTATTATGGAGGTGAGCTTTAAATGCATTGCACCATTGCTCAAGGCCTACTGCGTAGTAAAACAAAACATGGATGAGATTAACTTCAAACGAGGTACAGTATATACGGAGTAGGATCTACTATTATTTTAGTCTTTTTTTAAAATGATTTTTAATAGTGTTAATGTATCATATTTAAAACTGATTTAAATAATTTCTGTTAAAATGTCTTTTTTTTTACTTACATTAATTTTTTAAAATAACGTTTTAATAATTTTTATAATTTTGTTAAAAAAAATTGGACCATAAAATTTCAAAAAATCTTTAAAATAAAAAGTTATTTTAAATAGCTTTTCATAAAAATAAAAATTAATTAAGAGATATTCTTTTTAAAAGATGTGATTTTTATTAAGCTCAAATCTCTAATATAAATGTTTAAGTTAGTGAATATTTCGGTCCTTCTTATAAGAAATATTTGACGTTTTAGATTCATTGTATAGTTAATGTACTCCCTCCGTCCCAAAATATAAGAGAAAATTGGTCAAACAAAATTGATGTATTTAGTCCAAATTTTCAACCAAATACATCAACTTTCTTTGACCAATTTTCCCTTATATTTTGGAACGGAAGGAGTTTTGTTTATATTATAGATCAAATACATTAGTTATTCAATTAATCTAAAAAATTGACTGTTTCTTATAAAAAGTACCGGAAGAAGTATTAACTAACTCAAACATTAATGTCAAAACACTCTTTTAATTAATCAATAGATAAATTTAAAATAATATTTACTATTTTTAATTAAATTATCACAAAATTCATTTTAAAATACAAAAAAAAATCTTTTTTTTTAAAAGCTAAAACAAAAGGACCTTTTATTAAAGGGGAAATGACAATGATTTTCAAATGTTTTTTTTTTGTTACATTAAGTCAATGAAATTCGAATCTTGGACCTGATACATACTATCCAAATGTCTCGCCACTAGATCAAAATTTAGCGGCTTTTAAATGTTTTTACTTTGGTAAATACGGTATATTGTACATCGTGGATCATAGGCATTAGTATTTTTTTTATTGATGATAAAAGTCTGTTTGGATTAGTTATTCTTGAGCTTATGAAAAAATAGATTACGCAAGTAAATAAGTTTGTATCTTAATTTACAAGTTCTTACTAGCAAAAATTGTATCTTTATAAACTACCTTGACAAAGCATTTGAATAATACATAAGAGTTTATTTATTTACATAAGTTCAAAATTAAGCCAATCCAAACAGGCCCTAAGTGGATAACTTATTTATTTTTAATAAATAAGTGTATTAGGTTGATAATACTATAATTTTTAATTATATTAATTCAAATTATTATTATTTTTGTTCAAATTATACGTCATTTATAAATTTTAAGTAATTAACTTTAATTAGAGTATAACCATCACTCAAAGTATATAGTTAATAGTGCTTCAACTGAATCGGCCAAAGTGTAATTCTAAGTCAAGTAATACTTGATTTTTAAATTTTACTTTATTTTTATAATTTTAAGTTATTAACTTCACCCGAAGTATAAGTCAAAGACTAGTGTTAATAGTGCTTCAGTTTAACTGGATTATAATCATGGGTCGAAGACTAGGGTTAATAGATTTTATTTTTAAATTTCACTTTATTTTTATAATTTTTAAGTCATTAACTTCAACCGGACTATAACCCCCAGTCAAATACTAGGGTTAATGTTGCGTCAATTGAACCGAAGTATAATCTTAACTCAAATTATAGTTTTTTTTTCTTCAAAATTTTACTTTATTTTTATAATCTTAACTAACCCACTTGGGTTGGTCTGGTGGCATTGGCTTGGGACTGTGAGTGTGCTCCTCCTTAAGGTCTCAGGTTCGATGGTGCCAATTTGAGTGGGTTAATTTAACTTCTTCAAAAAAAATATTATAATCTTAACTCAATGGTGCATTTTTTATTTTTTTTTTACTTTAGTTTTATAACTCAATGATACGTTTTGCAAGGGAGATTTCTATATTGTATACTAAACATGATCGCGGAAACAAATTTAAAATTTTGCATGATACAGATGAGTTAATTTAAAAAGCAGTGACTATATATGAATTGTGACAACAAATATTTGGGACCAAAATTTGCATTTCTAATTCAAAAAAAAAAAATTGCTGAAATGTTATATAGAGACTAATTTTTTTTTAGATATTTATAAAGATAAAAAACTTGTATAACCCAATTTATTTTTGTAGTCATTTACATAAAAACATAAAAATCAACTATTTATAATTTTCTGAAGTTTCTGCAGAAAATATCAAAAAATTTAAGAAGTTAAGGATAATTAACAAATTTATTTTCATAATGGACTAAAACTGTGTGCAAAATATTTTCATAAAGTAAGGATTAACTTATAAGCGTCTCATTTTGTAGGAACTAAAAAATACTAGTATAACTTACCTGTGCAATGCAGGGTTAATGTTTAATGAAAAATATAAATATATATTATTAAAATTTTAACATTTTGTGATTTTTTTAATTATCTATAAAATTAGTTTTTTATTTAATGTAATTTATTTAAATATAAAAAATAAACTTTTTTTAGTGAGATACATTACAGTGTATTACAAGGATTGCGGCGAATCGAATTGAGTGAGAGAAGTTCAATTTTACAAATTTGGATTTCATTATTTAAAAAATAATTTATTAATACTTTTTTTTAAGTAGTCTAGTGACTAGAAATTCCACCCTTAAGTGGATAAGTGGGATGACCGAGGTTCGAACTCCGACTCCCTGCATATATAATGTAATGTCCTACTAACTGAGTCAAGCTCACATAACCTAATTTATTAATATTTGATGCAACTGTTCATCACAAAATTCTCTCTTCAATTTTCACAAAATAAAGTTGACTAATTCAATAAGCAAAATAAAATGAATTTTGTTATTGAAAAATTATATCAATGTTAAAAAAAAAAAACAATATATTTAAAATGTAGAAAATGTTTATTCGAAAAAAAAAAAAGTGGTGGTGCTCACTGCTCTCCTATTATCGTTAGACAAAGAGCTAGCAAAAAGCTATTCCCCGAAATCAAAATTGACTTGGAAATGAAAAACTTCAATTAATGTATTTGGGGGTAAATGTGCAATTATAAAAAAAATGTATCTAATAATAACAATATCAAACAAAGACTCATAAATATTTCTACCTTTGACAACTAGGATGGGTAGAGTAGCCCAATGGATGGGTACTTAAGAATTTGCCTATAACTAGTATACTATATAGCCACTTCCTTCGGTTCTTAATATAAAAGAGATTTTATTTTTTAAATTTATTGAGAATGTAATGTATTTAGTCCATATTATGATTTAGATACATTAAATTTTCAATGAATCTAAAAAAGTAAAATCTCTCTTATATTAAAGACCAAATGAAATACTTTTTTTGGTACCAATACCTAGCTACTTAAATAGGGGAAAAACCATCCATATCCTAAGAAAAATGAAAAGAAAAATTTATGTAATTAGTTGTGTATTGTGGTATTGATTGATAATTTTTTTAATTTAATTAAAATTAATTAATTTTTATTGTTAGTTGTTCATGTTGTGATTGGCGCTGGACATAGTAGGAAATATTACAGTTTGATTCCCTCCAACTGCAATTAGGAGAGGACTAAAATCATTTGATATTGGAACTGACATGCGAACCAAATTAGGCGATCTAGTAAATCGAATATTTACGATGAAAATACAAACAAAAAACTCTACTTCAATACTTCATGTTACTAGAGTGTTGCCACCAGAAAAAAAAAATGTTACTAGAGATCATGAAAAACAAAACAAACCGTCACATGCAAACTCATCATTTTGAAGATTTTTTTTTTTAAAGAAAGTCAAATTAATGCAAATCGGTACACGTTGCTTGTTGTGGTATAGCGTTAGCGTTCGTGAAACATTCGCGAAAAAGTTTTTCGCTATATTAAGCATTATTGTTTCTTTAGTCAAGAAGGATCTAGACAAATTAAGGGTAAAATGGGTAATATGTGAATTGGATATTTCCTTAAAATTAATGGGCCAGGCCCACACTTATGAGGTACATGCGGATGAGTGTAAAAAGTTTTTACAAACAAGTATGGATGACCAAAAAATCAAGATGTTTTCTCTCCCAACCCCCCTTAATTCTTTTCTACCCCTGAATTTCCATTTTTGTTCTTGGGGGTACTGCGGTTTATACGAACCGAAATAATATGACATGCTGATAAATTTCGGTAATCACTTACCGAAATATGGGACATTTCGGTTCGCAGGTACCGAAACAATTATTTCGGTAAACTGCTACCGAAAATGGCCTAATTCCAGCGACCAACGTACCGAAATCTATCACATTTCGGTTCGCAGGTACCGAACAAGCTGACGTTCATTTTCTGTGTACCGAAAACGCTAATGTTCGGTTCGCAGTTACCGAAATGGTCTAATATTTGGCTTCGGTGAATATAAACCGAAGTTTTTTGGCAAAAACGTTTCCAACCGCAAGGGGCAAAATTGGATTTTTGGGGGGTATAAAAGAAATGAGGGGGGGGGGGGGGGTCGGGAGAGAAAACATCAAAAATCAAATTAGAACATCGTACTTATGTCCTTGATTTCTTGGTCGAAATTGTACTTAAGAAGGAATTAAAAAATCAAGTCCTTGTGACATTCATCCTTGTCTTTAGTGTGACATTCAAATATACCACTCTTAATCTAATCTCAACCGCGAGTACTCGCCGTTTGTATTCTCTCCTAGGAAGCTCCATCAAGGTTCCTTGTGAGTGTTTGTTTGTCTCTCCTAGGAAGCTCCGTCAAGCCTCCTTGTGGGTGTTTTGGTTTTCTTTCCAATTGGGGTTTTGCTTCTCTTGCCCTGTAGGTGGTCTGAATCAATTATGCAAAGATTCTACTTCTTCAATCTGGTATGCTTTGCCTCTATTTTACCTGACATCGCCGTTCTGGTTGTTAAAATTGCAACTCGTGACAATTGATTGGATTGTATGCAACTCGTGACAATTGATTGGATTGTATATTGGCATTTATCTGGTTACTTTATTGCTTCATGATCTGATGCTTCCTATTTATTGAGTCGGTGATTTGGTTATATTGGATTTTTGTCTTGAATTTTGATCTATTGAGTCCCCTATTTTATCATGGTGATATTTTGATTGATCAATTTGCATACAAGGGTCAGATATGGATTATTGGGATCTCTACCATCCCTATTTTCAAGTTCAGGAGGTCTGTCACAAAAAAGAGCATCACTAGTTTGGTAAATGAGTATTATTAGCTGGAACTGTCGGGGCCTAGGTAACCCGAATGCAGTTCTTAATTTAAAATTTCTCATCCGAAAATATAAACCGGATATATTGATATTGTATGAGACCTTAGTTCATTCAAATAAAACAAAAGAGTTGCGTTATGTATTGGGTTTTGATTCCTGTTTTACCGTGGATCGTGAAGGGAGGGGAGGAGGACTGGCAGTATTTTGGCACAAACAGTCCAATTGTTCTATTTCTAATTTTTCTCAAAATCATATTGATATGGAGGTTGTTGATGCTAGACGAGGAACTTGGCGTCTTACAGGTTTTTATGGTTATCCAGGTGGTAGTAGAAGAAGAGATTCATGGAACTTCCTTAGACATTTGTCTCATGTGTCTAATATACCGTGGTGCATTATTGGTGATTTCAATGATATTCTCTCCTCGGATGAAAAAAAAGGTAGAGTTGATAGGCCAAATTGGTTGATAAACGGTTTTCGTGATGCAGTTCTTGACTCCGGCCTGATCGATATACACATGGAGGGATATCAATTTACGTGGTTCAAAAGTCTCGGTACTGATCGCGCTGTGGAAGAGAAACTTGATAGGGCTATGTCTAGCGAAGAATGGTGTCAATCATTTCCTAATGCTAGACTAGAATGCTTGACTGTTACATCATCAGACCATTACCCCTTATGGCTTGTTTGTGATCCAGTCCGAATTTATCCTAGATCGGATCGCAAATTTATGTTTGAGAATGCGTGGCTAGTGGATTCAGAGTTTGACAGTATCGTGAGGAGTTGCTGGCAGAATACTAGTGTTGATGGTGTTGTGCAAAAACTTGATATTTGTGCTGCAACCATGTCTCAGTGGAGTAAAGACAACTTCCAAAACCTTCGCAGAGAGATTGATAAATGTCACAGAAGATTAGAAAGAGCTCGAGGTCAGGTTGATTCTTCCAATGTTAATTACTTTAATGCTTTAAAGAAGAGGTTATCTTCCCTTCTAGTAAAAGATGATCTTTTTTGGAGACAAAGAGCTAAAACTTTTTGGTACAAAGATGGTGATTTGAACACTAAATACTTTCATGCATTTGCAACTGCTCGAAAAAAGGTTAATAAAATTGTTTCTCTAGAAAATACCAATAGTGTTGTTTGTAGTAATTCAGATGAACTGAATGTTATTGCTAGAGAATATTTTGTCGAGTTGTTCCAAAAGCAGACAAGCTCACGTGATGCAGTCCTAAATGTTATTTCTAGATCGGTAACAAGTGACGATAATGCTGCTCTAACAGCTCCATTTATGCTTGAAGAGTTCAGAGAGGCGATGTTTTCTATGCAGGTGGATAAATGTCCTGGTCCAGATGGTTTTAATCCGGGTTTCTATCAACACTTTTGGGATATGTGTGGGACTGAAATATATAATGCAGGTTGCCACTAGCTAGAGTCAGGCATGTTTCCAAAAAATTTAAACTCCACAAATATTACTCTTATTCCTAAAGGTGATGTTCAAACCTCTATGAAGGATTGGAGACCTATTGCTTTATGTAATGTGTTATACAAAGTGGTTTCTAAGGTGCTCGCCAACAGATTGAAAGTTGTTATGGATAAATGCATATCTGAGAATCAATCCGCTTTTGTTCCAGGGCGTTCTATTCTTGACAATGCAATGGCTGCCATCGAGCTAGTCCACTACATGAAATCTAAAACGCGTGGCCGAGTTGGTGAAGTGGCTCTCAAGCTAGATATTAGCAAAGCATATGACAGAATAGATTGGGACTACCTCAGGGACGTCCTCTCAGCTCTGGGTTTTTCTCATAAATGGATGTCTTGGATTATGCTATGTGTGGAAACTATTGATTATTCGGTGATTATTAACGGCAACGTAGTAGGGCCAATTGTTCCAGGACGAGGTTTGCGCCAAGGAGACCCTCTCTCACCTTACTTATTTATCATTTGTGCTGAAGGTTTATCAGCATTGATCAGAAAAGCAGAAACTAGAGAGGACATACATGGAGTTAAAATTTGTAGAAATACTCTTATTATCTCTCATCTTCTCTTCGCAGATGACTGTTTTATGTTTTTTAAAGCATCTGACCATGAGGTGTTGGCTATGAAGAACATTCTTGCTACATATGAAGAGGCCTCCGGTCAATCCATCAATTTGCAAAATTCAGAATTCTATTGTAGCCGTAATGTTGCTGCTTATGTTAAAGACTATGTTGCATCTATCTTAGGAGTGCAACAAGTATTAGGAACTGGTAAATATCTTGGGCTCCCGTCGATGGTGGGTAGGAGTAGAAAATCCACTTTCAAGTTTATCAAAGACAGGATTTGGAAAAAAAATAACTTCTTGGAGCAGTAAATGTTTATCTCAAGCAGGCAGAGAGATTTTAATCAAATCGGTCCTACAATCAATCCCGTCCTATGTTATGAGCATATTTCTAATTCCATCCTCCCTTTGTGATGAGATTGAGAAGATGATGAACTCGTTTTGGTGGGGACATAACAAGGAGCAGTCTAAAGGTATTCATTGGCTATCTTGGGATCGTTTGTCAATGCCCAAGAATGTGGGTGGCTTGGGGTTTAAAAGCATTAGTGCTTTTAATTATGCAATGCTTGGAAAACAAGCCTGGAAATTCATGACTAATTCAGGTAGTTTAATCACTCGTCTTTTCAAAGCTAGATACTTTCCTAGAAGTGATTTTCTTCAGTCTAGCATTGGTCACAACCCAAGTTATGTTTGGCGAAGTATTTGGAGTGCAAAGTTCATTGTTCGTGATGGTCACAAGTGGAGCATTGGGTCAGGTCACAATATTTCTATATGGGACCAACAATGGCTTGTTAATGGTGCTGTGATTTCTAAGCCACCAAACTTGGCAGAGGAACTTCACCAGCTGAATGTTTCAGACTTGTTTGGTGATGATGGTAAGCATTGGGATGTTAATTTAGTGAATTCCTTGTTTGATGCCTCAGTTGCAGATATGGTGTTGAGAACCCCTCTTTTCAATTCAGTTAATCATGATAAGATAATTTGGAGACATGAAAAGGATGGAACATATTCCGTCAATAGTGCTTATCGACAATGCTTTGAGAATATCCTTGATACAACTCATCTTCAAGTTTCTGGCAACTGAAGTTTTCTTTGGAAAGCTAGAATCCCTCCTAAAATTAAAAATTTCATTTGGCGTCTGTGTAGAAATTGTGTTCCAACTAGAGCTCGCCTTAACCAAAAGGGTGTTAATTGCTCTGATATGTGTGTGCTATGTAACGAATTAGTTGAGGATAGTACACAGCTTTTTTTCTATTGCAGGAATAGCATTCAAAATTTGCAGAGGTGTGGGTTGTGGCATCAAGTTCAACATTCCTTAAACACTACTACAAGTGTATCAGGATGTGTGCTTGAACTAGCACAACATATGGCAGCAGACCACTTTTCACTCTTCTCAGTTTAGCTTTGGAGTATTTGGCAACATAGGAACAATAAATTGTGGAGAAATGAAGTAGAATCAGTCAATGTTGTGTGTGATCGTGGCATTAATCTCTTAACAGGTTGGAACCAAGCACAAGAAATGAAACGAAAGCAAAGTAGAATTCAACCAACTATAGCGGGTACTAGGTGGTCCAAACTGAAATTCTGGTATGGCAGAACCAGATGTTGTATAGAATGTCGAGACATCTGGTCTGACATGAATAACACGACAAGGCATATAACATTAAAACGGATACTGAGGAATAATGTTTGATCAGATGTTCCAACATTCAACTTAAAGAGAATGTCATACTTAATGTTGGAACATCTTACGAAACATAATAAAATCAACAAGACTGCACAGGAAATTGTTAACCCAGTTCAGCCAACCTGCCTACTCTGGGGGATACCAATCCAGGAAGGAAATCCACTAATAGCTCTAGTCACTAAGACCTCCAGCAAACCCTTTGAATTTACGTCTTACACTAAGACCTCCAGCAAACCCTCGGTTTACGTCTTACACTAAGACCTCCAGCAAATCCTAGGTTTACGCCTTATGACCTCGACACTACTCATGCAACTTCTGCCTAGGAACTCCTAGACATGAGATCCCATCTCACTTCCACACAACCAACACAACCTGTGTTGTTCATATAATGTTGAATACAATGTGGTGACAATCACCGTGACATATTTTACTCTTGCTTAAAAGCTTCGAGTAAATCACACATAGTTAACTCCGTACTTCAAAGCTTAGGAGTAACCTTAAAACATTACAACTCAATAAAACACCGTCCTACTCAAGTATTAAACCAATACGTGAGAGGCTCACAAACACTATCTCCTTGCTTAAAAGCTTCAGAGATATTACAAAACTCTACTCATTACCTAAAGGTTTCTGAGTGAGGACATAGTGACCATCTCACAACCCGAGTGGTTCACTTACACCAACTCTCCTAGAGAGTGGCTTAAAGACACGAAACCCTAAAGACTACATCTTTGATGAACAATGGTTTCGGTTGATAAAATCTTGGTCTTGAGTCTTCTTTATATAGATAGAGCTAGCACACTCCTGATCATCCAAGATAAGCTTCAGAACACAGCTGGTCTTTGAGTCACGTCCAGCTAAGCAAATCAGACCTTAATAAAAACTTTGCTAAAATGGTTGATCCTCTTTAGGAAATAAACAATGTGTTGAATCATTCCATTAAGTCTTGATAAGAACATATCTTCACTGATAACGTCTTGATCAGATCAAATCTTGATATACACGTTTGTAGAGTGGATTTCCATATATAGCAGATACGTGTAATAAATGCGCGAGATTTGGGCAATCTGACTGTCGTACCTAAACATGTTTAAACATTTGGTCCAACATCTTTTGTACCCAACATGTTGAAACATTTGGTCCAACATCTTGCTTGTATATTTGTTTTAGCAAAATGAGGCCAACACACAAATATCCAACAATCTCCCCATTTGGCAATTTTTGGCTAAAACAACTTCAGCCCATTAATTATCATAGAGAGATTTAAAAACCATACAATCCTTCAAGTCAACGTGAGCACACAAATATGAAGGAAGGTAGAACATCTTCTATGTTACTTCCAAAAGAATTCCTCAAATGAAAATAACGCACGGGGTAAAGAAATAAACTTTACCATAAACCATCCGAGGAAAACACAGCAGCGAAATCATAACCAACTTAGCTTCATCCTTCAGTAGAGAGAAATAAACTCTCACAAGCACACTTGGAAAAAATAAATTCCCACATCAGCATCAAGATGTTTCAACATTTTGTAGCGCATCATAACATCCATACACATAGGCAGAGAACTTGATATTGCATTACTCCCCCTTAAGAGGTCAGAATGCTTGGATGTAGGTGTTGGTGTTTCTCTTCAACATGAAAGCATGAAGTCTTTCACACGCTTTCATTTAGTGCTCGAGTTTTCATCTTCAGTTGGAGCCCTGATTATCTATGACAGATAGAGTCATGTGTTTATCTGTGGATTGCATTGGTACATATATATTGTCTAGAGTGTTGTACAAGCTTGTGGAGATCTTATGCCTCATATGAGAATATGATGTCAGACAACATGTTGTGACATTTTGAAATTATTAACAAGGAATGGTTGATTCTAGTCATGTAAAGCTGAATAATTATATCAGTTATCCACATATCTCTCGAGTGGTTAAATGGTTGAGTCTGGGAGAATTTATTTTTCTCTACAGATTTTTTGGAAGGACTTTCCAAGAGTCTTCATTATTGAGAGATGTCACAAATTCATATATTCAGATGTCTTGGTATGTGTCACTAAGTATAAGTGAAAGGAGAACACTTAGAATCAAGTGGAAGACAATATGTTTGAAGATGTGTTGATCAATGCAAGTAAAAGAAGACAATGTCTGACTGAATGTTAGAACATTATTCGAGACATGTTTCCTGTAAGATCAACAAGGAAGTGAAATGGACAGTGTGATCACTCACGTGTCAGAAGGGAATGCATAAAAGGTCTGTGAATACTTTGAATCCATCTGAATCTACTCCTATTTTGCTTGGTCAACAAAATGTGCATCATCTAGGAAACCTATTTCTAAATCCATTATCCAGGTTAATCTTATTTCTCAAAAGGTCCTAGAAAAGTCTATCTATGTTTGTTGATGATGTTAATAAACCTACCAAACTCGTTTTGATAACCTCATTGATTCAGTTGTCACCCCTAAATGTTGAATCAAATTTTGTTACCTCTGTTAAAGGTTTTTGTCAGTTCAAATGTTGTGGGTAGTGTTGAAACATCTGTGAGATCTGCCTCTGAAATTGTAATTCTAGATAAACCAAGATCTCTTAAAACCATAGGTCAGTCTAGTATGAATGTTGTGGTTGTTGATGACATTTTTTTTGAAATTTTTTCATGTGTCATATTTCAAAATTGTTGATTCTGTCACTTTGTTATCCCCCACTAAAGTTGTGGTTGTGTCCCCCAAAGAAACCTCACCTGAGTCTGATGTCACATCAGATGTTGAAACATCTTGGACCAACCTGTTCGTGTTGTTGAAACCTGTTCTACAATTCCCCAAACTGATGCTGATATGGTTCTGAGAGTCTTAAACCTGATGGTGGTTTGGAGTATTGAAGTTTAGACTGCGGTGGAAGAAACTGATCTTGATGATCTTCCACGTGACCAAACTATTGCTCAAAGTATGACAGAAAGAGAACTGGTCATGCCATGACTATTTGTGTGGATGTGCATTCTGATGAGAAGTACTATATGTGTTCAGATGTGTTGTGATCAGATGTGATAATGGTCAGATTTGTGATACTTAAATGTGATTACTACTACTATATGTGACAACTTCAGATCTTCTTTTGAAACCTCTAGCTTTATGTTCTCACAAAATATGTTATACTATGATGTCACCATGATGTCTACACATCCTGATTTGATTTTTGAGAATTGATTTTTCTCTGATGTATGAGAATTTATTTTCTTCAGTATATGGGAGTTTATTTCTCCCTTTGTGCTTTAAAGGAGAAAGAAGCTATGAGAAGTATTGCTAGTTCCTGACATTATTATCTCTGTTGGTGTGAATGTTTCTGATTCCACAAACACAATTATAGATGTTCTTGTTGCTGATGTATCTCAGACAAAAGATGCTATTGGTTCTGTTGTTGATAAATCAAAACAAACAGTTCCTGAAAAGGATGTTGTGACAGACGTTGACATATCTGTGGACCAACCTAAGGCTGATGTTCCTATTACCCAGAAACCTGTTCAAGAAACTGTTGTGGTGAAAAATGTTGGGACATCTATTGACCCATCTGACTCATCTGATGAAGAAACAGGGTCTGATGAAGAGAATTCTACTGAGGTTGAAGAAGGGTCTCCCAGTCTAAAGAAAATCATCAAACTGTGCCACTTAATGAAAAAGTGGTTGATTCTGAAAAGAATATGTATGAGGTTAATGTGCCTGCTAGTAAGAAGAGACAGAGTCTGAAAAGAAAGGAAGCATCTTCAAGTGACTCTAAGTATGATGTTGAGGAGGATGTGCCAGACATCACACCCTTTGCCTCAAAGAAAAAGTCTGGTGGGAAAAAGATCCCTCAGAATGTGCTTGTTGCTCTCTGTGACAATGTTTCCTTTCATCGTGCTTCCTTTGCACAAAGATGGGATCATGTGTACAAGGGGAGTTTTGGCTAGATGGATGCTCCATGCCCTGATTGGAAGACCACGTGCTTTGATACCATGCTGGAAGAATCTATGCTAGAACCTGTGCTACCATATGTTGCAACATCTTTGCTAACATGTGACGTATTTTGTGATTGCTCCTATTTTCTCTGATACCACGCTAGATAAACATGTTGAAACATCTTGGTCATCATGTTGAAAATTTTGTGCTGATGAAGTGTGATCTGCTTTAGGCTATTTGATGATGACTCCACTGCTGA
This sequence comes from Trifolium pratense, assembly GCF_020283565.1. NCBI lineage: Eukaryota > Viridiplantae > Streptophyta > Magnoliopsida > Fabales > Fabaceae > Trifolium > Trifolium pratense. The sequence goes on along the minus strand of NC_060059.1, from coordinate 45,633,773 downwards.
TTTATATCTAATGAGGTATGTATCCCATGGTGCTGTCTTCGTTTGTAGTAGCTCTGTGCACTATGTTCCTGGATATCTATACTATTGTACTCTTTGATTAATGCATGAAGACCCTATTTTGTCTAAACTTCTGACTAAAAAGGGAAGTAGTTTAGTAGTTGGTAGGCATGATATGTTTTGCTGCCAATGTCTATTGTGCTACCTGATGTTGAAACATATGCATGCTCTTTTAGTGGTTGGATGTGTTCTACTATATGATGTGGTGTCTGATGCTTAGACATCTCCTAATCTGAGTGGTGTAGTATAGAATCTGTGCTGCTGTATGCTTATGTGCTGATATATGGATGATAAAATTGAGGGGGAGTAAGAATTGTTTTCTGATGATCATTCTGATAAGCATGTGTCAATGTATTTGGAGGGAGTAAAATTAATTTTTGCTCTGATTCTGACTTTGAGGGGAAGTAGCATAATGCAATAAGTAGTTACTATTCTGTTGTGCAATGATCTATTTGTTTGCTCTGGATGATGTCCTGCCATATGTTGGAACATCCTGGTTGCATGAGAACTTATTTTTCTCAGCTTTGTGGGAATCTACTCTTCCCAACTGCTATTTTGTGGTTTGCTTAAGGAGTTGTGATCTGTGATATGTTTTGTGTGCGGTAGCAGTATGTGATGTATGGTATCTGATGATTATATGATGTGGAGGACATTTGCCTTTTCTGTTGGTACGTGATGTAATGCTTTTGCTATTTCAAGACTATGGATTGCTAGATACTAATATATGGATCTGTTATGCTCTGATATTCTGCACTATGGATTTCTGTGATGTTCATTACTATTGCTCTTAATGCACGAAGTTTTTGTTTGGCATATTTTGTGGCTAAAAAGGGGGAGTAGTATGTTTGTTTGTGTTTGTCTGCTACTTTACGATGTTGTATCTGATGTCGTGACATGCTAGTCTAGCCTGTCTATGAAGAAAGTAGTAGTGTGTGTTGTGACATGCATGAATTCAGGGGGAGTAAGAACCATTTTTTTCTGATGGCCTGATGAGATGCATGAGCTGATGTATTCAGGGGGAGCAAAAGTATGTTTTTCTCTGATCTGATATTAACAAGGACACATCTGATCAATGTCCTAGTAGAACCACACTATGTATCATGACCTTTTGAATAGGCAGGATGTCATGCATACAAGGTGTAAAGTCACTCACAACCTCCAAAACATCTTAGTTTGCTTAAAAGCTTGACTAAGATCCTGATTATCAACCATTTTCTAGAGTGACTTGCAACAGAAGAAAACCAAAGAAAATTATCAAACCTCAGTATTTGACAATATTCTTTTGCCCTTACATTCACTAGTAGTTGTTGATACTAGTGGAATAAATAGTCATGCATTGCTAGAGCAAACTATTAAGGCAAGATCAGAACCTCCACATTCTGATTCACATAGTCAGAAACACGTCTTCTAACCATACAGCTTGAGCAACCCCATGCACAATCTCAAGCATCTTCCACAGAACAGCCATCAGTAAATATGATGTTACAACATCATTTGGAACATCAGCTTCTGATTTTGGAACCCAATTACATTGGTTCATAAATCATCATTCAAAAGGACTCATTGCGCATAGACATCATTCAATAAGCTCCCAATAGAGTACCATCAATGCAGATCATCCAGGTTTTTCAAAACACCTTAATACCATGAAGAGAAATAGATTCTCATATACTCTCTGAACCATAAAGTTCAGACTGCATAATTGCACAACTCTTCAGACAAATACATCAGTTTTATGCATAACTTCAACAGAGGATATATAGATACTTAGCTCCCATTAAATTATTTATCATTTGTCAGATAGGATTACCTTCTCACACAAGGTAGAACAATAGATCTGACATAATTCTTCTGCACATATATGGCACCAACAGATGACGTCCACTCATGACAGATATTCTTACAAAAAATCATTCTAGATTAGGTCAGTTGCTTGACCTTGTACTCCACCCCGAGTAGAACCAACTTCCTTGGCTGAAGCAGCAGATGTTGGAGAAGATGTTTTAACATTAATTCTGACATCAATCTCAATCCCATCGGTTTCATCCTAAACTATGGTCTAGGGATACCATAGTAATCCATAACTCTTGCACAGGAGAATCAACCATCAGTAGTTGATCAACCTTCAAAAACAAATCATCCACACATGCAGGGACGTGCATATTTTACATCTCAAAAAACTTCTTCTAATGTTCAAATCTTTTGTCTTACTTTGAGATGTTTGATGCCATTCTTCTGAATCTATAGAGGAGATTCCCTCTAACAGGTATCTGGAACATTTTGATCCAATACAATATCAAGTACCACAGATGTGACAGTACTTAGCACAACATCAGTCTTAGGTGCCAAAGATGTGCCAACATTCGACACAACATCATTCTCAGAGACAGATTCTTTGAGAGACTCATCAATAAACTCACTTATGACCTTAGTGGAAGCATTAACTACATCAGATGAATTTCCCTTGATTGGCGTGCACCAGACAATGGAGAGAGGGATACAACATATACTTCCTTTCACTCCAACACAAACACACATCTTGAAGGGAAGTAAAAACTTCTTCAATCTTAATTCAAAAGATATCTTTAACGCACAAGGTAAAGAATTAACTTGACCAAAAATACCAGAGAACCATAATCCTTTGGTCCCAAAAATAATAAATCCTTCTTGCTTAATCATGCATTCATACAACTAGATATTATCACAAGAATATAACATGCATGGTTAAAACATCAGATAACACATCAACACTGCACACAACTTCAACTACCACTTACTTGGATCAGACATGAACTAACCCAAGAGGTCAACCATATGTTGATTGTGTCCTAACCAACAAACTTATCTAAGACAAGTTTCTAGCGTAGAAACCATCTCAGACACAGATGCCTCCTCTTCCAGGTCAGGAGAAGCTTCCAAACATATGTAACCAACACACACTTGTTTAGCACCCAAGCATCTGCCATGCCCTACTGTCATCCAACAAGATTCTGCAGAATCTGCTCGTCAGATGTTCCGTCAGATGTTCCAACATCTGGTAAGACATAAGTTCCCAAAACACACCAAGAAATCATTTATCAAAGCCACTAGAGGTTAGCTTTTTAGAGTTGGAAGCAAAAATAAATTGCTCATAACTTCCTTCAGATCCTTTTTCAACAAACTCATACGTGAGTGCCTTTTATGAGTGGACTTGAGATCACCCCCAAGTATCTTTGGCATCTCTATCGAGTTAAAAAAAAACTCTCCTCGAGCATCACCACACCAGGCCTTTCATCATAAAACAGAGTGGTGCATCCTTAACAAATAAAACCACCAGGAGTTTTCCATCAGATATATATGCAGCGGAATTCAAATCACAAAACTCCTAAACAAACTTCAGGCATAACACAATAACACAGGTTTAAAAATAAATCAAACCATACAGCAACTCATCACAAGATCTACACGCCTGAACAACAATAAACAGGTCTAATACACACCCTGTCATGAATAGTCCATCCTCCACTTCTAGGGACCATTCAATCAATATGAACTTCTCCAAGTTCAAACAAGTCTTCAGTATTCCTTACTTGCCCATGACCAGAAAGTATCTTCCATAGGATCTCATCCAGAAAATAGAACAGGATGCATGCTCTGATACCAATTGAAATTCTGGTATAGCAGAACCAGATGTTGTATAGAATATCGAGACATCTGGTCTGACATGAATAACACGGCAAGGCATATAACATTAAAACGGATAGTGAGGAATAATGTTTGATCAGATGTTCCAACATTCAACTTAAAGAGAATGTCATACTTAATGCTGGAACATCTTACAAAACATAATAAAATCAACAAGTAAATAAACTGCACAGGAAATTGTTAACCCAGTTCAGCCAACCTGCCTACTCTGGGGGATACCAATCCAGGAAGGAAATCCATTAATAGCTCTAGTCACTAAGACCTCCAGCAAACCCTTTGAATTTACGTCTTACACTAAGACCTCCAGCAAACCCTCGGTTTACGTCTTACACTAAGACCTCCAGCAAATCCTAGGTTTACGCCTTATGACCTCGACACTACTCATGCAACTTCTGCCTAGGAACTCCTATACATGAGATCCCATCTCACTTCCACACAACCAACACAACCTGTGTTGTTCATATAATGTTGAATACAATGTGGTGACAATCACCGTGACATATTTTACTCTTGCTTAAAAGCTTCGAGTAAATCACACACAGTTAACTCCGTACTTCAAAGCTTAGGAGTAACCTTAAAACATTACAACTCAATAAAACACCGTCCTACTCAAGTATTAAACCAATACGTGAGAGGCTCACAAACACTACCTCCTTGCTTAAAAGCTTCAGAGATATTACAAAACTCTACTCATTACCTAAAGGTTTCTGAGTGAGGACATAGTGACCATCTCACAACCCGAGTGGTTCACTTACACCAACTCTCCTAGAGAGTGGCTTAAAAACACGAAACCCTAAAGACTACATCTTTGATGAACAATGGTTTCGGTTGATAAAATCTTGGTCTTGAGTCTTCTTTATATAGATAGAGCTAGCACACTCCTGATCATCCAAGATAAGCTTCAGAACACAGCTGGTCTTTGAGTCACGTCCAGCTAAGCAAATCAGACCTTAATAAAAACTTTGCTAAAATGGTTGATCCTCTTTAGGAAATAAACAATGTGTTGAATCATTCCATTAAGTCTTGATAAGAACATATCTTCACTGATAACGTCTTGATCAGATCAAATCTTGATATACACGTTTGTAGAGTGGATTTCCATATATAGCAGATACGTGTAATAAATGCGCGAGATTTGGGCAATCTGACTGTCGTACCTAAACATGTTTAAACATTTGGTCCAACATCTTTTGTACCCAACATGTTGAAACATTTGGTCTATCCATTCAAGATTACATTAATTTTTTAATTGAATTTATAATTTCATAATGTAACCGTGTAATATGATATATCTTTTGCCATAAATAAACTTCAAATTTCGTATCTCTCAAAAAATGCACGGGGACTGTATGATTTTATGTAGACTTTATCATACGCTCTATGTTTTGTTCATCCATTTTGTCTATCCATTCAAGATTACATTAATTTTTTAATTGAATTTATAATTTCATAATATAACCGTGTAATATGATATATCTTTTACCATAAATAAATTTCAAATTTCGTATCTCTCAAAAATGCACGGGGACTGTATGATTTTATGTAGACTTTATCATACGCTCTATGTTTTGTGCATCCATTTTGTCTATCCATTCAAGATTACATTAATTTTTTAATTGAATTTATTATTTCATAATGTAACCGTGTAATATGATATATCTTTTCCCATAAATAAATTTCAAATTTCGTATCTCTCAAAAATGCACGGGGACTGTATGATTTTATGTAGACTTTATCATACGCTCTATGTTTTGTGCATCCATTTTGTCTATCCATTCAATATTACATTAATTTTTTAATTGAATTTATAATTTCATAATGTAACCGTGTAATATTATATATCTTTTGCCATAAATAAATTTCAAATTTCGTATCTCTCAAAAATGCACGGGTACTGTATGATTTTATGTAGACTTTATCATACGCTCTATGTTTTGTGCATCCATTTTGTCTATCGATTCAAGATTACATTAATTTTTTAATTGAATTTATAATTTCATAATGTAACCGTGTAATATGATATATCTTTTGCCATAAATAAATTTCAAATTTCGTATCTCTCAAAAATGCACGGGGACTGTATGATTTTATGTAGACTTTATCATACGCTCTATGTTTTGTGCATCCATTTTGTCTATCCATTCAAGATTACATTAATTTTTTTATTGAATTTATAATTTCATAATGTAACCGTGTAATATGATATATCTTTTGCCATAAATAAATTTCAAATTTCGTATCTCTCAAAAATGCACGGGGACTGTATGATTTTATGTAGACTTTATCATACGCTCTATGTTTTGTGCATCCATTTTGTCTATCAATTCAAGATTACATTAATTTTTTAATTGAATTTATAATTTCATAATGTAACCGTGTAATATGATATATCTCTTACCATAAATAAATTTCAAATTTCGTATCTCTAAAAAATGCACAGGGACTGTATGATTTTATGTAGACTTTATCATACGCTCTATGTTTTGTGCATCCATTTTGTCTATCTATTCAAGATTACATTAATTTGTTAATTGAATTTATAATTTCATAATGTAACCGTGTAATATGATATATCTTTTCCCGTAAATAAATTTCAAATTACGTATCTCTCAAAAATGCACGGGAACTGTATGATTTTATGTAGATTTTATCATACGCTCTATGTTTTGTGCATCCATTTTGTCTATCCATTCAAGATTACATTAATTTTTTAATTGAATTTATAATTTCATAATGTAACCGTGTAATATGATATATCTTTTGCCATAAATAAATTTCAAATTTCGTATCTCTCAAAAATGCACGGGGACTGTATGGTTTTATGTAGACTTTATCATACGCTCTATGTTTTGTGCATCCATTTTGTCTATCCATTCAAGATTACATTAATTTTTTAATTGAATTTATAATTTCATAATGTAACCGTGTAATATGATGTATCTTTTACCATAAACACCGCAAAGGGTTTCAAATTACTTTGACGTCATTTCAATTTATTCATTGAAATCTTGACAGATAAAAAATATTTTTTTTTATATTATAACAAGATTTATATGTGTCATGTATGTTGTTCCTCAGATGAATTTTATTATAATTTTATACTCTCTCTGATCCTTAATATAAAATGAAGTGCACTTTTTAGCTACATTGATGTCTTAATGTATTTAGACTACGTTATTATGTAGATACATTAATATTTTAATTTAAAAACAAAATTAACACCTTTTTATATTACGGACCGGATGGAATGATTAAAACATTCAAATATATTGAATTTGTATAGATAGAATTTGGGGGGTGCGAATATAAAATGAACTGATGCATTTCATCAATTGGGCTTTGGAGCAAAACAACCCGTGTGCTTGGCCCATGTTTTGATACGTGACAAGCTTGAAGAAGTCTCAAGCAATCACAATTTCAAAACCCTAGTCGCGCACTATTTTCCTTTTGCAACTGAAATCACGCGATGTGTTGAAGAATCTGTGAAAGTCGTCGCCTAATCAGGCAATTCGTCTCCCTCATCTCTTCAAATCCTATCCGTTCATTATGGCTTCTTCATCTGCGGTCAGGTACTGTCTTTATCAGTTGTTTTTTGCGTACTTTTCGCCAACATATGGGACCATTACATGCAGCTTTGATGTCTGAATCTAATTGTGGATAATATAATTTACTTTAGGGAAATAAATTAATCCCTGTTTGTCAGTATTATGATTGTTTTGTTATCTATTGAAATGTCATTTTCAATATATATCAAGGGTTAGGGTTAAAGTTTTATTTCTCAATGTTTGCCAAATTAGAAAAAATTCAACATTTTAAATTATTTCTTTTTTAAATTCTCAACAGTTTAAACTTGAGGTATATATATTATGCAGGTTCAAAATTTTTGAACTCAAGTACTTATTTTAAATACTTATTTGAAGTCTAAATATTAGCACAAACCCTAATAGGAAATTAATCAAGTTACTTTTTTTTTGGTTGAATTATGATTATTTTATTAGAAACAAGTCAAAAATTCCATGTTGGTTCAAAGCTGAGGTACACCCTGATAAGGTAAATATTTCAATTATGCTTTGTTGACTTGCTTTAATTAATTTCAATTAATTTATTTAAAACCTTGACATCATATGCTAATGCTCTGTATACTTTAATTTGAAATTAGGAGGAAATTTATGTGTCCTGTTTTTGCTAAGAAGTATGCATCCAATATTAACTTTAAATACTATGGATGGATTAGATGTAAAAATAAAGGATGCACTATGGTTGTTTTCAAGAGTAAAAATGATCGGTGTTATATTAGTGATGGTAGAGTAGTTGCCAAGAGGAATGGCTTTAAGGAACCAACCATAGTCACCCTATACTTCGAAGGAGAAGATAACAAATTTTACATGTTGCCTCCAATAGTTGAAGGCGGTTCTTCCGTTTTGAAAGCTTCTCCATCAAGTCATGCTAATAGGTAACTTTTTTTTTTGTTCTTTTTTATATTGCTAATAAAAATAATGAATTATTTCTAAATTAAATATTGATGTATATCTTCATGCTATTTTTATCAAAACAGCCCTAATGACTGGTCATTTAATCCAGAGAGTCGTTTCCACACTGTTATTTCCCCGGAAGAGGTATTGATTATATGGCAAAATCTGTTATTACAATACATTTTAATTTTAGACTCCAAACAACTCTTATTGAATGTCATTGTTTATTTTTTTTAATATTATATCATATCGTATGTAGGATCAAATTGACATTTGTCCTACTTTTGTAAATAACTTTGAAAGCATCATCGATTTCTCAAGGCCTGTGTCAATAAGAAACAGTAAGCATCGACAAGCTGATGCCTTACTTAAATGTAGGAAAGGAGTATGGTATTTGACTGGTGGCTTCAAAGTTGCCAACATATTTGGATTTAAGAAACCTACAAATGTTTTTCTGGATTTTCAGTTTAAGGACAATCAGTTTGTTATGATCCAAAAAAGAGGTGGCAAAACTACTCCTGTTGTTAAGTCTGTTGGTGATAAAACACCAGTAGTCATTTTATCTTCGGATGAGGATGATGATGATCATGAGGATGACGATGATGACGAGGACGATGATGATGATGATGATAATGAGGATGAGGATGACAATGAGGATGAGGATAATGATATGGTACAATTCTTACATGTTAGCAATCATAATACAATGTATGCTGATAAGGAAGATCCGCTTCGTCACTATCACTTTGATATTAAGATCACAAAGGCTATGACATATACCAAGCAAGTTATGGTAAGTTCAATTTATAATTAGCAATGTTTTTAAATAATTTATATTTTACTAATTTTAGTTCACTTTTTCTGTGTTTAATTTTTTTGTAGCACTTTCCGAACAAAACATCGAAACATGTTCTTCCGGCAAAATAGGACAACATTTTGATGAGGGATGTCAGCACAGGAAGAGTGATTAACTGCACAATCCTCACTTCAAAACGCTATGAAAATGAAAGATATCTTGGTGAAGGTTGGTATCAATTCAAGGATGAGTTCAAGTTGAATCCTGGAGATCCGCCGCAATACATGAACGTGATGATTATCCGTGCAGCTTCACCATAGGTTAATATATCATGATCTGTTGAAAATTTGTCCAGTTAATCCGTTCCGTAATCATGTTTTATTATATTCAGACTTCTCAAAGACAATTCATCAATGTTCCTTTGGTTTAAGGTTTTTTAATGTAATTTATTTTGAACAACTTATGAATTCCTACCATGTGATGTACTCTAACTATGTTCCCACCCTTACATTATAAGTATTAACTTATATTTAGTGGTTAACGTCATTTGCTTAGTTTGGTTGTTTGGAAAATAATAGTCATTGCATTACCATCCACTGCTATATATATGCACCAATATTACAATTATATATGGATGGATGGTGTGCATAAATTTCCAATTGGAACATTCCACAAACGTCTTATACATACACTATTTTGTATGCATGTATTTCTTTTATTTTTGTGTATTTTTTTCTAACGACATACAATAACAAATACTAATAATTTTTATTTTCATAAATGTTCTACCTAAAATTATATTATATGTTCATTTTAATATATTTTTTATCATTGTCAAAATGATGTTAATATAGTAATCGGCAGTCTATTTTTGCCAAAAATTATATCATATTATTTTGTTAACCATTAATTTAATATATATACTTATACAAAAAAATAATCGCAATTTCGGCAAAGAGAGCTCCGGTCATGGATTCTTTAAACCCAACACATAATTCGAAATTGCAAAAAACAAAAAAACTATAATTATATTAAAGCAAGATATTTGTTTTTTTTTTCTTCATTTGGTCAAAAACATCTTGGGTCATGGATTCTTTAGGCCCAACCCATTTATGAAAAAAGCTTTAAATCATGTTCCAAATAAATGCAAAAACGCATCGTTTTAACTCATCATTCTCATAGGTCACATTCCTGTCGTATTCTTCATCATACCCTTCATACCAGTTGATATAATGGATTCTTCAATTAACAGGTAAAAAATTCAAATACCATCATCTTCTTCAAATTCAATTTATTCAAATACCATTTAATTGAAGTCTTAATTTTCAATATAAATTTCTTCTCTTCAAATATCCATCTCTAACTTATTTATCGTTTTAATTGTCATATTTAAATTATATATATCTATATTGACATAATACTTATGACGATAATATTTGTTAATTGTATATAGAAGGAACTTTGATATTCATTCAGAACCTCTCAATGATAAACCTGCTTGGTTCAAAACAATTATTGACCCTGATAAGGTATTCTCAATTTAATTGATTTCTTTGATATTTTGATCGGATGGTCATTGGTAAATATTTAATGTTGATGCTGATATAGTTTCCATACATGTCGTTTATTTTAGGAAGAAATTCATATGTGTCAGTCTTTTGTTCAGAATTGGTCAGGTCAGATGAATTTTGAAAAAACTAGATTCATTATAAATGGTAATAAAGAGAGAACTACGGTAGTGTTCAATTGTGACAATGGAAAATGGTATATTAGTTCTGGACATATAGTTTCCATGAGGAATGGATTTACAGTACCAACTGAAATTTATCTTTATTACCAACTTAAAGATAATAATTTATTAATGTTCGAATCATGCATGACTCGATTTGCTCCTCCTTATGAGGCTCCGTGTGAATCTGTGGAACATCCATGTTCTACTTCTTTTGATAATGACCAAAATAATGAAGATGTTGGGGGTCCAGCAACTTAATAATGAAGGTGCTGACAGTCAATAACACGACTGAAGTCAAAGTAAGTCATACTTAATCCATAAATTTAAATTATGATTCAACTAAATGTTGTTACTATGTTGAGTTTGACTTTTAATTTGACATCAGGAATTTGAATATGAATCATTGGAGTATGTTCTGAAGGGAAAGGCTGAGAGTATTTTTATTACGAATATGGCACAAGCAAAGATTGGAGTTGCGCAATAACAACATGTAATCCTATTGGCCAAGCTGATAAACCAATGTAGAAGTCAATGGATAATTCAAATCATATTAGCTCTTTGTTGTATCAAGATTTTTCAATTATTTTGTTAGTAGTTAATGTTGTGATAATTTGTTGTAATATAATCATAGCTACAATGATATTTCCAATATTAGCCACTATTGTATGAACTCTTTTATTTTCATATATCAAGTTATTTTAAAATAATTTAGTACTACTTCTTTTTTTATTGTATTAGTTGTATTAGTATATAAAAACACTGCTTTATCATCAAATCCCTATATAAATTTCAATTGTATATGGGTGGATGGTATGCATACAACTTAACTTTTACAGGTTTTACATTAAGATAATATCATCCATCACATATAATACATATGTAATAAAACAAGTAGAAGTAGACAAGAATTTGATCATGAACCATTGGATGTAATGCCTAAAAACCAAAATCAAAAGTTGACTGATCAAAGCACATGAACAAATTGTCTTATTATGGTTTGTATTTTCCTTTTTTCGTCTAACAATATTATCTTGACAAAGACAATAGCATGTGTTACTTATGCTACAAAGTAGGCTTTCCCATTGAAAGTTGGATATTTTAGGTCTATGATAGGGACAACACTATATTTTATTTGCCTTTTTTATTCATATTTCTTACACCAATACCTTATTAGATGAACACACAAGGTAACCAAAATAGACTTGCTCATAAGTTGACTATCAATTTTTTCCCATTTCGTTAATTACATTGGTCTCACAAAATTTTGTTCAAAGTATTGGTAACTGCTATTTTCCAAAGGTACATGATATCCATTGGTTTATTATCATCTTTCAACAAAATAATCCATGAAGAAGTATTATTTCCAAACATTTGTTATCATGAAGCTGCTCACTTAATTTATTCTCATGGTTTTTAAAAAAAAGTTGTAGTTCAATCAATGGATATTTCTCAAGCGAAAATAGCCAGATTTAATAGAAAACAAAGGTTACATAATTTGTCAACCAAAAATAATGGGTCATCTTCAGGTTTGTACTTCCTAATCTTCTGATCTTTATGATTTTTCTTAAGTCTTCACCACTAAAATTTTTGTTCTTAATGACAGAAAATGTTGAACCAAATTTGGGTGAAAGCTCTGGCAATTTTACACCCTATGTTTCAGGTAACACCATAATCACCAACTTGAAGACTTTTATGACATTAAGTTGTATCTTTTTTTTCGTTATTTCAGTTACATATACTTTTTAATACTTGGAGGTATTTTTTCAATAACAGAAAATGTCAGTCCAATGGATACCAATCCGAAATCCAACTATATAGCGTCCAGAGAAGGGTTTAAGAGAAAAGCAAATAGGACTCCTTTATCACCTTTGACTCAAGGTATTTAAAATTTCATTTTACATGTTTTGAACATGTTGATTAATGCTAGCATAATATCACAGTATACTTTTGATTTGGTGCAGATAGCATATTGACTACAAACATCGAAAGTGATGTGAACCCTGACATTCCAGCAAAAAGAATTAGAATTCCAAATCCTAAATATTTTTCTCCACTCTAATGTGTAGTTAACTCTTCAAATGAGTCCAGTTCTAAATCGTCCAGAAATACACAACAAGGTTAATATGAATTATTGCTCAACACTTTATATTATCTGGTTTTTTATTTTTTAGAATTGTTTTGATGTTTAATCTTATTTTATCCCATTTGTTATATCCAGGAAGAAAGTCAGCTCATTCCAAAGTTATTGATCCTACATTATCAAGATCAAATAACCATACTTCAAAAAGGTTTCGAATGCATAATAAATACATTGGTGTTCAAAGAATAGATTTTGAGGATGAAACCAATGGTATTAACTTTAAACACTGTTTTAATTGTCTATTGTGTTAGATGTACATTGTATTGAAAAAACTAATTGCTACATGACAAACCAGGTTCTTCTAATGTGGGAAATGACATTGATAAATATAAATCCACTTTGTATGCAAATTCTGAAATTGAAGGTATGTGTTTAATTCACTCATATATCGAAATAATTAATTAGTTAATATATTTCTCAAGTAGCGTTTATTAACACAATAGACAATAAATTACATGTAGGATTTATTAACTTTGGCATGCCTGGATTTACATGCAAGTGGTGTCATGCTGAATTATGGTATGAGGAACGGGCGGAAAAATCAAGGACTGGTCCTGATATAGGATTCTCAATTTGCTGTGGAAAAGGAAAAGTTCAACTTCCTCTTCTTAAAAAACCTCCTGATCTATTATTAGCTTTGATAAATGGCCGTGATCGACGTAGTAAGAACTTTAAGGATAACTATAGAGCTTTCAATAGTATGTTTGCATTCACTTCATTGGGTGGTCAAATAAATTACAACATTAACAATGGTGGTGGACCTCCTCAGTTCATATTAAGTGGCCAGAATTATCATAGAATTGGATCTTTATTACCAGAACCAGGAACTACTCCTAAGTTCGCACAATTATACATCCTGTTGGTGTAAGCCCTAGAGGCCAATTATTTATAATTGCATGATACTTGTATTAGATAATTTACTTATTAAATAAAGGCTTTTCTTTATTATGTTTATGTGTTAAATAATAATAGAGTCCCTAGAATAGTAAGTTCATTGAATGGAACGTTAAGTGTGACTTAATCGTGAGAATCCATTACACATGAGAACACTATTCTTAAAACATCTGTAGTCGAGCTTTAATGTGAATTGGGATAACATCAAAACATAGAGACTATTATGTTGGTAGACTGATGATCACATCTCACGGATCATAGATAAAGAGTTATCAAGTCTTCACATAGATATAAATATTAAGAGTAATATTTATATCGGATTGACCCACCATGAGAATACTACATAGTATGTTATGAAATGTCATAAGATATTCTCATAGTGATAAGTGGTGTATTCCACCCTTCGACCTGAAACCACTATGTTCCCTAGATGTAGGAGTGTAGTACTGTGTCGCCATTCAAAGTTATCCGTAACAGGATGACTATAAAGTTGGTTGATGGGTATTCCACGAATCATGCTAAGGGACATGAGTGACCTAGATGGAATTTACCCCTCCTACATAACAGGAGATATGTCTATGGGCCCAATATTGAACTTAACAAGGGTGACGTACTATGCCTTGTGTTCAATATAGACATAAGGGTAAAAGGGTAATTATACACATGAGTTTTATCACGGAAAGGTTTGTCAGATCACGTGACATTCTTGTGACTTGGGTAGCAGTGATGTGTTGCTAGATACCGCTCACTGTTTATAATATTAAGATTAATATTATTGCCAACGTCATAAGAACCTACAGGGTCACACACATAAGGACAGTCGATATGGAAGAAATAAGTAAGACTTATTTTGAGGGTGCGATTAGTGAAAAACAGTTTTGGGCTTAAGAAGACCAAACATCGTTTGACCCAACTAACCACACAAGAAACTCTATAAATAGAAGCTTGTGTAGTTCAGTTTGATTTTTGCTTTTTCACAATTCGTTTTCAGAGAAACCCTAAAACTCTGAAACCCTAACCGCACTTCCTAAGCCTTCATCTTGTAGCAGCTAGCACTGAAAGTTGAAGACCTGTTCGTGTGGACTAGCTAGAGGTGCTGCCGTCGTGTGGTGCTTGTGATCAATAAGAGAAGCAAAGAGTTTGTTGTTTCAGTTCTACAAAGGTATAACGTTTAACCCTGATCATGCCCATTCGCAAGGATTCAGTGAAGGAAATTTTAATTCCGCTGCGTTTTAATATCTTTTATACACGCTATTTTCCTTCACATCCATGATACTCATAATGAAGTGATGAACCGAGCTGCATGCTTTAGGTCAGTAGTTTATGAAGTTTAGTTCAAATATTATTATACTTACATATATTACACATAATTGATATTTCTATTTTTTCCAGGTCGGAGAACAACAATAAAGAACTCATTGATATATCTTTAGTTAAAGACTTGAAGGAAATGATAGATTATTGCAATCCACTTGCTAAGTCTTTTAGAAAGGTAAGAGATGCTATTCAATCCGGTCATACTCATACTTTGTCCTTAAGGTTATATCGAAAACGATCAGCAGATTCAAGAATGCATAATATACCTACAGTTGATGAGGTGGCTTGTCTGATAGTCGGTGACTTCGATGAATCAGACATTGGGAGAGATGTTATTGTCAATGATAGCAAGTATGGCTTGACTAGAATTCATGAAACTCATGTGTTGTTCTTGCCTCTGCAATACCCATTGTTGTTTCCTTGGGGGGAAAATGGTTGGGAACCAGATATTCCACATAGAAAGACAACAGAAGTACCAGGTGATGAGAAGGAAGACAGAGTTAAGATAAGAGAATTCATGGCTTTTCGAATTCAAGAAAGAAATAACAAATTTGGAAACATTATTTTTTCAAAGAGATTGTTTCAGCAATTCGTGGTAGATTGTTACACTATGATTGAAGCCCAGCGGTTGTCATTCATAAGAGAAAACCAAGACAAAATTCGTTGTGATGTACTAAGTGGTCTACAAGAAGTTGTCGATAGAGGAGATGTGGATGCATCAACGGTCGGAAAACGCATTATTTTGCCTGATTCTTTTACTGGAGGTCCACGCTATATGTTTAACAATTGTCAAGATGCAATGGGAATCTGCAAGAGATTTGGTTATCCTGATATGTTCATAAATGTTACATGTAATGCAAATTGGCCTGAAATCCGTAATTTCATTGATAGAAGAGGGCTTCAACCTTCCGACCGACCAGACATTATTTGTAGAGTATTCAAAATGAAATTGGATCAAATGATGTCAGACTTCAAAAAAGATCAAAATTTTGGCAAGGTTATAGCAGGCAAGTATTAATTTTCATTTGTTTTACTTCATTTCATCTGTCCTATATTTTCTTGAAGCTTATTTAATAACTCATAAAATTATCGTATATTGATATACTTGCATTATAATAGGTATGTATACTGTAGAGTTTCAAAAAAGAGGACTTCCACATGCACATATGTTATTGTGGTTAGATGAGCAAAACAAGATAAAGACTGGTCGTGACATTGACAAGGTCATATCTGCTGAGCTTCCTCACCCTAAATTATATCCAAAACTCTACGGTGTTGTATCATCGTTTATGATGCACGGCCCATGTGGTGAAGCAAATGTCAAGTCTCCTTGCATGGTTTCTCACCGTTGCTCAAAGTTCTTTCCAAAAAAGTACAAGTCCTCCACAACCATTGATGATGAAGGTTACCCATCTTACAGGAGACATAATACTGGAGTTGTTGTCAAGAAGACTGCAGCCAGCTTGGACAACGCCTATGTTGTTCCTTACAATCCTTTTCTGTTGATGAGGTATCAAGCTCATATTAATGTTGAATATTGCAATAAATCTAATGCCATCAAGTACTTATTCAAATATATGAATAAAGGTCCTGACCATTCTAATGTTGAGATCTCCGATGGCGACAAGTCAAATCAGCCCGTTGATGAAATCAAACGATTTTATGACCGCCGATATTTATCTCCGGCAGAGGCTGTATGGAGGACATTTGCATTTGACATTCATCAACATTTTCCAGCTGTGATTAGATTGACTATTCACTTGGAAAATCAACAATTAGTCAAATTTGATGATAATAGTTCACTCCATAATGTTGTCCGTTACCGGGAAATGGTTGACACAATGTTTACTGCTTGGTTTAAAGCAAATTTGGAATATGAAGAAGGTCGGGATTTAACATATTCCCAATTTCCTACAAAATTTGTTTATCTATCTCAGGAACATCGTTGGCAACCAAGGCAAAAAGGTTTTAGCATTGGAAGATTAACATATGTGCCTGTTGGAGCCGGTCAGTTATACTACTTGAGGGTGTTGTTGACAAAACAAAAGGGATGCACAAGTTTTGAAAGTATTAGAACAGTTAATGGCAAAGTATTCAATACATTTCAAGAGGCGTGTAGTGAATTAAGGCTTTTAAAAAATGACCAAGAGTTCAAAGATGCAATTAAGGAAGCTTATGAAACAGCGTCAGGTGGTCAGATGAGGAGTTTGTTTGTTAGATTATTGAACATGAATACAATGACTAATCCATTTGATGTTTGGTGATGTACATGGAAAATGTTGTCTGATGGTATTCTGTACAAAAAAAGAAGGGAACTCAATCTTCCAGGTAATTAATTTGACCTTAGAAATCTTATAATATTTTATATATTATATCTAAAATTATAAAACAACTTCGTACTTGTTAAATGAAAATTTTGTTGTAGATTTACAATTATCTGATGATGAGTTGAAAAATCTTTGTCTCATTGAGATTGGAAAACTGTTGAATGAAAATGGAAGAACATTAAGTGATTACCCGTCTATGTATGTCCCTATAGTTGAAGATGTCAATACGTTTCATAATAAACTCATAGCAGATGAACTCAGCTATGATATAGTTGAATTAGCTGCCATGCATGCAACTTTGGTTCAAAAGTTAACTAATGAGCAACATGGTGTCTATCAACAAATTTTGACATCGGTCTTATCTGGACATGGTCAATTCTTCTTTTTGTATGGTTACGGTGGTACTGGCAAGACTTTCTTGTGGAAAACACTTTCAGCCGCACTAAGATCTGAAGGGAAGATTGTAATCAACGTTGCTTCGAGCGGAATAGCTTCTTTATTGCTTCCTAACGGAAAAACAGCTCACTCAACTTTTTGCATCCCATTGGAAATAAATGAGAAATCTACTTGCAATATTAAACAACATTGTCACAGAGCAGAACTCTTAAGAGCAGCAAGTCTATTCATTTGGGATGAAGCTCCGATGATGAATAGATACTACTTTGAAGCATTTGATCGTACAATGAAGGATTTGATGGGAAAGGTTGACAAAAATATGCGACATAAACTATTTGGTGGAAAG
This sequence comes from Trifolium pratense, assembly GCF_020283565.1. Lineage (NCBI taxonomy): Eukaryota > Viridiplantae > Streptophyta > Magnoliopsida > Fabales > Fabaceae > Trifolium > Trifolium pratense. The sequence goes on along the minus strand of NC_060059.1, from coordinate 45,615,612 downwards.
GTTGTTGTCTTAGGTGGAGACTTTAGACAAATACTACCTGTAATTAGGAAAGGATCAAGAAGTGAAGTTGTTCGGGCAACAATTAGCTCATCAAAATTATGGAAGCATTGCAAAGTTTTGAAACTGACCAAAAACATGAGGTTGAAAGGTGATTTTACCGACAACTCAGAAAGTGACCTCAAAGAATTTGCTGAATGGATTTTGAAAATTGGAGATGGCCTATTGGATGGAGATGAAAATGGAGAGGCTGAAATTCAAGTTCCAGAAGAATTGTGTGTTGTACAAGCTGACAAACCTTTGATGGATTTTGAAATTCTGGTACACAGTAGACAAGTGTTGTCCACGATGTTCAGACACTTGTCGTAACACTTGTCTTAGCAGTATGAACAATAAAGCAGAGCATTAAAAACAGATACTGAAAAGCATAAACAACACACATAATTGTTAACCCAGTTCAGCCTAACAGCCTAATCTGGGGGATACCAATCCAGGAGGAAATTCACTATCAGCAGTATTAATTCAGAGCTAAACTCCCCCGTTTACAACTCCTCACTTAATCCCTACCCAATGCAACTTTTACCTAGGAACTCCTAGATATGAGACCCCGTCTCACTCCCCTCAACCTTACAACCAGTAAGGATTTCAATAACAACAGAATGGAGACACTCTCCTTGACAAAGATGAAGACACACTTCAATAACATCACCACCTAGCCAACGACTAAGTTCACAATTTGGAGTTGCTTAAAAGCTTCCTCCAATTACAATACTCAACTCATTACCTATAGGTTTCTGAGTGAGGACATAGTGACCATCTCACAACCCGAGTGGTTCACTTTACACCAACTCTCCTAGAGAGTGGCTTAAAGACACGAAATCCTTAAAAGACCACATCTTTGATATTCTATTTTAGCTTCAAGTTTCGGTAAATAAAATAGGGTTAGCAGCACCCTTTAAATAGCAGAGCCTCGTGGGCTTTTCACAATGAAGCACAAAGATTTATTTGAAATAAATCTTTTATATTTTCTGCAGCAATCTTCACAAGATATATTTTTGAAACAAATATTATATTTTCTAAAAGTTATTTTATTCCTTTAGAAAATAGAACTAGGGTTCAGCTGCCTTCTGAAACACATTGATCACGTGCGCCTTGTTGTATAAGTCACCACGAAATAATTCTTCAATCAAATCTTCGAAAGATTGAGTAGAAAATAAAACCGCTAGCTGGCGCGAACAATCAGACATACAAGTGTTGTTACATCTGTCTCAACACTTGGTGTACGCACATATGTCTCAACACTTGGCTAAAAGATGTTTTTGCAAAATGTAGCCAACATACGAAAACCCAACAATCTCCCCCTTTGGCAAATTTTGGCTAAAACAATATTAGACCAGTATTAAGAGAGATACAATATCACCTTTCCTTCGAGTCAACATGAGCACACAACTAGGAAAGAAAGTAACATAAAATAGCTACTTCCAAGAGAGCTCTTCAGCTAAGAATAACTTGTAAGTAGTAACAGAGGCATGCAACAGCAGGAATAAACACATATAGCCTCACAGAGCATATAGAGGGAAATAAACTCTCAGAGTGGATTCAAAGATAGGAGAAATAAACTCCTACAATCAGAGTACATCCATTCAACAAAAGATCACCAGGGAAAAATAAATTCCCACAAACATAGAACTAGGAAAAATAAATTCCCAGCCACCAGAGAATAAAGCCAAGATGTCTCAGCATCTGGCATCACACTTGTCACTTATTCATACTACCACTCCCCCTGAATTTGTGCATGACAGAGCACAAGCATACAATGTAGTCAACCATAGGAACTACAACATCCTTATAATAGCAGAAGCATTCAATCAGAGTGATCAACGCTTAATGGTTGTTGTAGACACACATGTGTGCATTCATAAATAAGCATGTACAAGTTACCCATATTTCTATGATTGTAACTAAGTCACCCATATTGCTATGACTGTGACCCAAATCACCCATATTTCTATGATTGTGATCCTAAGCATAAAAGTCATCCATATTTCTATGATTATGACTAAGCACGATGAAACATCCATATTTCTATGACTATGATTATGATCATGCCCTATGCTACAAGTTTAAATGCTTTTTGGAATTCTGGCATGCACATCACACAGAGCTGAAGGTAACATTTACTCCATTCAGACATAGACCTAGAAGATTAACACATCGCAAGAAGAACCGCAACAACATACACACCAGATGTCAGCACATCTATCCACACATCACGCAGATAGATCTTACACATCACAGATCACTACTCCCCCTTTTTAGCCACAAATTCTGACAAATAAAGTCAGTGTGCATTAAACAAAAGAACAGAGGCATAGAGGTACCATAGCAGTATCAGAAGTACAAGTTACATAACAGAGAGAACTAAACTCTCACAAAAGAACCACATAGGGAGAAATAAACTCCCACATACTGAGAAAAATAAATTCTCACACATCAGATCAGGATGTCTAGACATCAAACATGACATCACACATCAGGAACATAACACTCCCACAACCATCAAGCACACTATCAGAGCATAAGCTAGCAGAACACATTATCAAGCTAGCTACACACTACTACTCCTCCTGAATAGCATTTCTCCCCCTCAACACATGCATATATATATAACTCACACTCCCCCTCAATACGAGCATAGAAGCATAAGAACATCAATACGAGCATAGAAGCATAAGAACAACAACTTCACCAAATGTAAGAACATCGGTCCACACATTTGTCCACACACACACTACTCCTCCTTTTTAGTCATAATTTTGACAAACATCATACATATCAGAACACAGAGTAGCAAAAACAGAAATATCCAGAGTGCACATATTACAGACCATAGGCACATACAGGTGCTAGAAATCCAGGGCCTAGCCCACAAAAGATACGGAGAACAAAAGTAGTGGAAAGAGAACATGTGCGCTTTCATCCACAATACCATGACCAAACTCCAACAGTATAGCATGAAGATCATAAGTCATAAGACATAAACTTATACCATCTTCATCGCATCAACCACATAGTGCACAGAGCTACTACAACCAAATATAACACCATGGGATACATAGTTCATCATATATAAATCAGAAATGGAGGAACCATATCATATCCACCACATCAAACTCCATAGTCAACACTCATAAAATATACATTTTCCCCTTGTTTCCACAACATGACAAGAGCATGAGAAAACATTGTTCTTGGAAACAACATGTACCAACCGGCAGAGAAAACAATGTTAGGAACATGTGGTCCGACAAAAGAAATCTATAGTCAGAAGTCAAAGACACTCCCTTTTTGGCTTTGGAGTGCTTCTGATCTTTCAATCTTAAAGAGTTGTCTCATAATACTCTTAGAGATTACACCCATAAAGATTATTGGTAGCTTCTCCATAAACGTTGTAGCTTGCTTCATAGTTAAAAATATACTGCCCAAAAACACAAATTTCTATTTCTAGACATTTTCTTCAAAATGAATGAAACATTCTCTAAGAGGACAGAAGAGATGTCAACTTTCTTCCTGTCAAGTGACATGATGCCTAGAACATCATCCTCAATATTTGGCTCATAGTCAACCACATTCTGGCATTTTGGTGACAGATGTTGTACACAATGTTGGAACACTTGAGATAACACGATGTTGAGACAGATGTTACAACATCTCGTACCAGAACAGATAAGTTATTCAACACAGATGAGTATTATTCAGTTTCAATCTCAAGAGACATATACCAAAAGCATCTTCAACAATAGATATATTGTCATCACATAAGAACATCAAACTAGAGATTTCAGAAACAGGTCTGAAACAGTCACACACAATGGTAGTAATCACCTCTAATCATCACATATTTGATCATTATCGCATCTGATCATACCACATCTGAACACATATAGTACTTCTTAGCAGAAAGCACATCCACACAAACAATCATATCATGCTAGTTCTCTTTCAGTCACACTTCGAGCAACAACTTTGGTCAAGTGGAAGATCATCAGAATCGGTTTCTTCCACCACATTCAAAACCTCAATACTCCAAACCACAATTAGGTTGATTTTCAACCTTATTAGATTGAAGACTCTCAGAACCATATCAGCCTCAGTTTGGGGAATCGCAGAACAGGTTTTAACAACACAAACGGGTTGGTCCAGGATGTTTCAACATTCGATATGACATCAGACTCAGGTGAGGTTTCTTTGGGGGACTCAACCACAACTTTAGTGGGGGATGGCAAAGTGTCAGAACCAACAACCTTAGAAAATGACACATGCACAATTTCAACAACAGTGTCATCAACAACAACAACAACATTTATACCAGTTTGAAAGTTTCAGAGGCACATCTAACAGATGTCCCAACACTACCCAAGTAAATCTGGAGGAATCATCAACAACTAAAAAAACATACTTCTTTTCGACCAAGGTTTTCAACTTGCATAAGTCTCATCAAATCAGCAATCATCTCTTTTCTAGGGAGAACACCAGCCTGCTTCTAGACATATGGGCCAACACCTGCTGCAACATTTGTCCCTTCTACTAGTCTATAGTGCAATGTGAGAGGAGATTCCCTCTTACAGACAACATCAGAGCTGATCAAAATACTTGGATGTTGGTCAAGAACAATACCACACAGTAAAGTAGGAAATGCTATGGGTAGTTGCAGAGCAAAAGATTTAGCATGTTCCAAAGTGGCATAAAAGACATAAGCACCATAATCAAACCTGACCTTAGTTCCAACAACATAAATGAACCTAGCCAATTCTTTGGCTACATTACTGGAATGAGTGGTAGGAACCCAATTAACAACAGCAAATTATTCTACAAATTTCATTATCTGTGACTTCCAGCTCAGCTACTTCCTCATCACTTCTTCCCAAAAATATATTAATTATGGATGGAGAGAGATGAACACACTTGCCTCTCACACAGACCTGCCTATACTTATGGTTTTTAGGATCATCACGATTGTCACCAACATTCACTACAAATTCCCTTACCAGCTTATCAAAACAGTCACCTAGATCAGACACTGTTCTCATCAGACCTTCCTTCCTTTCACACTTCTTCTGAATGTGCCACCAGATGTAGCTACACTTGTCTCCCTTTCAAAGTCTGATTTACTAGAAGGGGGTTCTTTTCTTTTCAGACTCTTTTTCTTCTCCCGAGTAACAGATACATTATTACTCTTTGTCCTCGGTGGACCATACAAAGGTTTCTTCCCGGCAAATTTTGTCACCTTTCATGATATAGATTTCTAGACAAGTGTCTTGACAGTTGTCACATTTTTACCAACCCTACTTCTGATTCTTCCTACAACATTAGCACTAGGTGTCTTATCTAGTGACTTGTCACCAGCCACTATATCATTCACAATGACAACATCAGGATCATCACCCACACTTTTGTCAACAGAAGGTTCTTTATCAGCAAACAAAGACCTAATACTCTCACCAGATTTAGAATAACCCATAACATTATTACAAGAGTTATTATCAGTCCTTACTACTACTGGAAATCTTTCTTGCTCAGTAGTATCCACCTGGTCAGGATTATCTTGATCATTCTTGCCTACACCAGTATAAGGTGCCACAAATGTATAAACATCTGGCACAACATTAGTCTCAAGAACAGTTTCCTTGATATACTCATCAATAAAGTAACTATTGACCTTAGTAGAAGCATCAACAGCAGAATTAACATTTGTCGAAGAATTTAAATCATATTTCCCTTGATTAGCGTGCACCAGACAATGGAGAGAGAGAGAGATACATGACATACTTTTCTTTCACTTAAACACAAACACACTAGAGGCATGCAGTAGCAGAATTGGGTTCACCCTGCCCACAGAGCACATTGACAGAGAAATATAAATTCTCACAAAAAAACAGATTAGATCGGGATGACTAGATTCATAGCATAACACCTCCACAAACATCACGACAAACACTAGCACACTACTAATCAGAGCATGAGCTGCAAGATCACCAACAGGCTAACTATCCTCAAGAGTTTTAGACACAGTCTTCATACTCTCATCAGATTGAGAGTTCACAACACTGTGATCAGCAAAATTATTACCAGTCATAATTAGTTTTGTAGTATTCTCTTTCTTAGTAGTATTCATCTGGTAAGAAATATCTGAAACATTATGATCTATTACAGTTTCAGGTGCTGCAGATGTATCAAAATATGTGGCAGTTGCAGGCGCCACACATGTACCTACACTTGGTACAACATTTGTCTCAGGGATAGTTTCCTTGAGAGTTTCACCAACACAATCACTTGTGGCCTTAGTGGAAGCATCAAAGTCACAATTAACAACAGCAGGGGGACACAAGAGGATCAATCATCAGTAGTTGATCAACCTTCAATACCAGATTATCCACACATGTTTGAACAACACTCTAACCCTTTTTCTTAACAAGGACACATCTTGATCACTGTCCTGGCAGAACCACACTCTATATCATGACCTTTTGAATAGGAAAGATGTCATGCTTAATAGGTGTGAAGTCACTCACAAACTCCAAAACTTCTTAGTTTGCTTAAAAGCTTGACTAAGATTCTGATTATCAGCCCTTTTCTAGAGTGACTTGCAGTAGATAACCAAAGACAATTATCAGACCTCAGTATCTAACAATATTTTGTTGCCCTTACATCCACTACTAGTAGAATAAATAGTCATGCATTGTCAGAGCATACTATTAAAACAAGATCAGAACCTCCACATTATGATTCACATAGTCAGAAACGCCTCTTCTGACCATACAACTTAAGCACTCCCATGCACAATCCCAAGTACCTTTCATGCCCAATTGTCATCCAACACAATTCTACATAATCTGCAAGTCAGATGTACCAACATCTGGGAGCACATCAGTCCCCTTCTCAAGGACCATAATAAGATATCCTTTATCAAGGCCACTGGAGGTTGGCTTGTAGGATTGAAAGCAAAAATAAATTGCTCACAACTTCCTCCAGATCTATCTTCAACAAACTCATATATGAGTGCCTTTATGAGTGGACTTGAGATCACCCTCAAGTATCGTTGGCATCTCCAACAAGTTAGTTGAACCTCTTCAGAGGAGAACAGAGTGTTGCACATTCAAAACCACCAGGAGTTTTCTCATCATATATGTATGCAGCGGAATTCAAACTAGAAAACTCCTCAACAAACTTCAGGCACACCATAATGACCTTTGCACAAACTCCACACTCCAGGTGCAACAGGTTAACATAGGTTTGAAAATAAATCAAACCATACAGCAGCTCAACACCAAAGCTACACACCTTGCCATGAATAGTCCATCCTCCACTTCTAGGGACCATTCAAACAAATATGAACTTCTCCATGTCCAAACAACTTTTCAGTATTCCTTACTTGTTCATAACCAGAAAGTATATTCCCTAGGATCTCACCCAGATACAGAACAGGATGCCTGCTCTGATACCAATTGAAATTCTGGTACACAGTAGACAAGTGTTGTCCACGATGTTCAGACACTTGTCGTAACACTTGTCTTAGCAGTATGAACAATAAAGCAGAGCATTAAAAATAGATACTGAAAAGCATAAACAACACACATAATTGTTAACCCAGTTCAGCCTAACAGCCTAATCTGGGGGATACCAATACAGGAGGAAATTCACTATCAGCAGTATTAATTTAGAGTTAAACTCCCCCGTTAACAACTCCTCACTTAATCCCTACCCAATGCAACTTCTACCTAGGAACTCCTAGATATGAGACCCTGTCTCACTCCCCTCAACCTTACAACCAGTAAGGATTTCAATAACAACAGAATGGAGACACTCTCCTTGACAAAGATGAAGACACACTTCAATAACATCACCACCTAGCCAACGACTAAGTTCACAATTTGGAGTTGCTTAAAAGCTTCCTCCAATTACAATACTCAACTCATTACCTATAGGTTTCTGAGTGAGGACATAGTGACCATCTCACAACCCGAGTGGTTCACTTTACACCAACTCTCCTAGAGAGTGGCTTAAAGACACGAAACCCTTAAAAGACTACATCTTTGATATTCTATTTTAGCTTCAAGTTTCGGTAAATAAAATAGGGTTAGCAGCACCCTTTAAATAGCAGAGCCTCGTGGGCTTTTCACAATGATCCAGCTCCAAGAAATCTTCTAGATGCAAAATATATATTTTTACCAAATCTTTCTTTGCATCAAATATTCCTCCCATAAATATATTTGTTGTAAATATATTTTAAAATTAAATCTTCTAATCTTCTTGAAGCACAAAGATTTATTTGAAATAAATCTTTTATATTTTCTACAGCAATCTTCACAAGATATATTTTTGAAACAAATATTATATTTTCTAAAAGTTATTTTATTCCTTTAGAAAATAGAACTAGGGTTCAGCTGCCTTCTGAAACACATTGATCACGTGCGCCTTGTTGTATAAGTCACCACGAAATAATTCTTCAATCAAATCTTCGAAAGATTGAGTAGAAAATAAAACCGCTAGCTGGCGCGAACAATCAGACATACAAGTGTTGTTACATCTGTCTCAACACTTGGTGTACGCACATATGTCTCAACACTTGGCTAAAAGATGTTTTTGCAAAATGTAGCCAACATACAAAAACCCAACAGATTTGGTTGATTTTGTTTACCCAAATATTGTTAACGATATTGGGAAAAATAATTTCTTTAAAGATGAAGCAATTCTTGCTCCAACATTGGAGATCGTTAAAGAGGTCAATGATTTTGTGCTATCTATGATTCCAGATGAATCGCAAGATTATTTAAGTTGTGATCAACCATGTAAATCTGATGAGGATCAGGAGGTTCAGGGTGACTGGATTACGTCTGAATTTTTAAATGATATCCAGTGTTCTGGGATACCTCATCATCAGTTAACACTAAAAGTGGGTGTCCCTGTCATGCTGCTGCGCAATATTGATCAAGCTAGGGGACTTTGTAATGGTACAAGATTACAGGTCAAGGAATTGGGCAAAAACATTATAACAGCCGTTGTTATCAATGAAAAAATGGACGGCGAAGTTGTCTATATTCCAAGGATGGACCTAATTCCTTCGGATTCTGGGCTTCCTTTCAAATTTTGTCGCCGTCAATTTCCCATATCCTTGTGTTTTGCAATGACCATCAACAAAAGCCAAGGACAATCTCTTTCGAAGGTTGCAGTTTATTTACCTAGACCGGTTTTTACACATGGTCAATTGTACGTAGCAGTTTCAAGAGTGACAACAAAGAAAGGCCTAAAGTTTCTTATATTAGATGAAGATGGAGAGACTTGCACGACAACCAACAATGTCGTATTTCCAGAAATTTTACATCATTTAAATGTTTAAACATAATCAATAGACAACACATGGTAAGTTAAATATTTTTTATCATTTCATTGTTAACAAATTATTATTGTATTGGTGGTTTATTATTTTTTGCCAAATAATTATAATATTTAATGTTTGTATATTGGTCCAAGTTTAAAAAAGATTGAATTGGCTATATTTTGATGATGCATGTTTTTTGATGGAATTACTGGTTCCTGCCATAATTATTTATTTATATAGGTAAAAATTACTCAATTTGTTTAATATTTTCTATATCAAATAAATTAATATGAATTTCTTGAATTAAATTTCTATGTTGCATCTTTTATATTGTTATTTATATAAACTATATGCTTACTTTTCCCAAATTTGGTTCAATTGTGTAGTTAAGGTTTTATCTACTATAGTATAATTTACAAGCCCAATGGTGGACCATTAACAAGGATAAAGATTTGGGCCTAAATCAATTGTGACCCATGACAAAGCCTATATCCAAATTATATCACAAATCATGCTTCTCATTCCAAAATAACAACACGGCTAGGGTTTTAACAAGGTAATATTGGGAACCATTTTCGAACATCAGCAGCCAACCAAAAGCATCAGATTACAAGGCTTTGCTTCTACTCTTACAAAGGTATGTTGCTTATCATCCCAGTTTCCATCTTTACTTCGAACAATAATCTCAGTAATTGACATGCATCGAATTATGATTCATTGTGAGAGATTACATTAACAAAGTTATTTTCATGAAATATAAAGCACAGATTCAAAGCAAATTCTCCAAACTATGCAGATATTTGTATACTGCATTTTTATAATGGTTTTAGGGTATACTTTACCAATTTATATATCTACATGAATTTTTGGAGTTTTGCTGGTTTTTTGTGAATGTTGCTAAATGATGTATTAGTCTTCTCATTATATCTTACAAATATTGTATTGTTAGATGAATGTGATTCATGGAGAAAATGTTGAACCACCAAGATTTTGGGAGATGGTTACCACTGCTAACCATGTTCAGGGCAGAGCAGTTTTGGTAATATAGACATTTCATCTTTTGTTTTGAACTTATATTTAACTTACTCTCACATACTTTTTTATTTGTATACTAATTCACGTATATATTATTCAACTGGACAGCATTTCCCCCGAACTATCGTGTCTAACTATTTGCTACCTCAGCAACGAGAGATTCTTCTGATTTTGGATAACTCAAACATTTCTGTGAATTGCATGATTCATACATCACCAAGGAATATGAATGAGAAGTATATAAGTCAAGGGTGGATTGCATTTATCAAACAAGCTAATATCAACATCGGTTCTAGGCTTAGGATTACTCTTTTAGATCCACCAGAAATTTTGAATGTTGGAATCATCGACCAACATGATTAACTCTATTTATCATTTGTTCAGTTTAGCTTATGTTTTAAGAACCATGTGATGTTTTATTATGGTTTGAACAATGTGTTGTTTTATTATATTTTGATTAGTATGAGTTTCAAATTCTACTTTAAAAATCATGTGTTGTATTATTGATTGACCTATGTCATTATTATTGTACTATTTCGTATTATTGGATTATTTTTAGGTCAATGTTTGATATCTTAATATTATGCCTAATTATTTATCATGATACTAACAATTAAAATATATAACAAATTCTTGGGCGTGCGTTGCACGGGTCGGAAATCTAGTGATCAAACAAGTCCACCATCTTGAAATTATGCTGTACTACTTGAATGAAGGTAATTTTTTGATGCAGCACAATGGAATTGAAATTTTGTCTAAACTTGGTGGGGATCAGCCAACAGGTCTTGATGAGTTATTATCTTTCAATTTAATCATTTGCAACTGTGTGACTGTGAGATTCAATGTGAAGGCACAAGACAAAAGGAGAGAGTTGTTGACGTGTGTCAGTGGATGACAAGTGAAGAGATGTTTTCAATCCTTGCATCCTTCATCAATGTTGCCCGGTTGCCCCACAATATCTTGGAAGTTTTTTATTCACTTGTCATATGAAGTGATCAGTTCAGTTTAATGTTTGAGTTGAATCCTTATTGGCTTGGTGATGAAAGACGGATGAATATCATTAGTCAGATGAAGGCGAGAATTGTTGACATACTGGGATATTGGGGTATGTACTCTATCGTTGCTGGTCTTCATGAAGGGAATCATCTTGCTTTTGGAAGCCAAACCTATGTTTTTAGAAGTGGCAGAATTATACCATTGATTAAAAGGATAGTAGCTGTACCAGATTGGTTCTTTTGTCTTTGTTGGACCATGCTTGCAGTATTTCTTATTAAGAATCATTTGGAAACATTGAGGGAGTATATGTTAGTCTTGGAAGTGGAGGAATATACAAGGGTAGTTATTATAATTCATCACATGATCCAGCCAAGTGTGGATAGATATAATAATGGGAAGGAGATAAATGTGTGTTTATGGAGTTCTTTGGTCGATAGAAATGATTTGTTGCCAACTGCCTTGATTGAAATGCTTATGCAATCTTGGAATTTGGAAGGAATGAAGGTTGGGTTTGTCTTGGGAAATATGGGTAGATGGGATCCAGGAGAACTCAATATTCTTATTGCAACTACAACTAATGGCTACTGTTTGGGTGACAGTTATTTTTCATGATGGTTCAACTTTGTATTTGATAGAAGCAAGCTGGATGAATGCAAAATTTCAACCTTGAGGACAAGGTTGTTTGACGGGGTGGAAATTTTTTTTTTCTACCCCAACATTTATCTCTTTACCCCTATAAACAAACCAATATTCCCATTTTACCCCTTCAAAAAACTTAAAAAAATGAATTTTGAATATTTATCCACGGTTTAACCGTGGCTAAATGAAACATTTTTCGGAACACCATCCCCTAAGTTTTCCGGTAGTTAAACCATGGCAAATATTAGAATCTGGAAAATCTTCTTTCTCACCATGGCCGAAAGTTTAACAGGAATAAGGTTTTTGTTCTTTCTTTTGGGACAATTTTTGTAGCAACACTTATGATGTTGTTAAGGTTGAAAAATCCAATCTTGTTCATGGATTCTAAGAGGGAACTAATAAAGTTTACATTTTTATTCAAATGTGCGATTATAGAAACTAAATCATAGGTTTAAGCAATTTGAAATCAGGGTTTTGATTAAAACAGTGTAAATCAAAAGCAATGGAAACTTTAATATTTTCCATGGTGAGAAAGAAGGAATTGATAGATTTTCCAGATTCTAAAAGAGATGGAAAAGAAGATCGGTTAGATTTTCCAGAGTCTAATATTTGCCACAGTGTAACCGTGGCTAACTCTTTTCGGAACACTTTTTTTTCAACCGTTCCGGTTTACATTTGTTACAGGAAAACTTAAAGGATAGTGTTCCGAAAAATGTTCCATTTAGCCACGGTTTAACCGTGGCTAAATGTTCAAAACTCATTTTTTAAGTTTTTTTGAAGTGGTAAAATGGGAATATTGATTTGTTTGTAGGGGTAAAGGGATAAATGTTGGGGTAGAAAAAAAAATTTCATGGGGTGGATATAATGTGAAAGTGGGCCTTAACTTTGGCCTAAGACTAAGGCGTGGAAAGGAATGAAATAATGATAAGGTGACATGAGTGCATAAAGAAGATGATGACTCACTCCGCTATATAAGGAGTGTTATGCAGAAGGAATAAGTAGCTAATAATTGAGATATTTCTTGGTAGGGTCACTTTATGTGATTTGGGCAAAACGCTCGGCGTTTTGTGGGCTAGTAGTTATATTGCTATTAGTTTGTTACTATCTTTCTATTCAATTTTTCATTGTAATCGCATATTCCATTAATATAATTGCAAGTTTTTCTTCCATTCTACTTCATTGTTACTGTTTCATTCATTTTCTTAATTCATAAACCCATCAATTGGTCCGACCTGCTGGATCCAACGAAGAGCCAGTGATGGAGGATGTTTGAAAAATCTATTTTTTCAAACAAAAAAAAAAACTATTTTTTTATCTTGTGTTTGTTTCAGATTTTTTTCAAAAATCTTTTTTTTTCCATCAAAATGAGAATTTGGGCCTGTTTGTTTCAGATTTTTCACGAAAAACATAAATCCATTTTTTCCAAAAAAAAAAATTGATTTTTTTATTTTACTTATGTTTGTTTCAGATTTTTTTCAAAAATTGTTCATCAAAATGAGAATTTATTTTCAATAGCTTTTATCAAAATCCATTTTTTTATCACTCATCATCCCTCACCATCTTAAAAAAATAGATTTTTATGATCATGAACAAACGGAAAATAGTTTTAGAATCTAGTGTTTGTTTGTTTGAGATTTTAAAAAAATAATTTTTTTTTTAAAAAAATCATTTTCAAGAAAATAGATTTTCTTAGTCTAAAGCTATTTTTCGTTTGTTTACAATTATAAAAATCTATTTTTTTTAAGATGATGAGAGATGATTTAGGGCCTGTTTGTTTGAGATTTTTAAAAAAAAAGAATTTTTTTTTGAAGAAAATCATTTTCTTAAAAAGATTTTGAAAAAAAATCTAAAGCTATTTGTCGTTTCTTTACCATCATTAAAATCTATTTTTTTAAGATGGTGAGGGATGATGAATAATAAAAAAAATAGATTTTGATAAAAGCTATTGAAAATAGATTCTCATTTTGATGAAAAAAATGATTTTTTTACTAAGATAAAAAAAAATAGTTATTTTTTTTGGAAAAAATAGATTTTTTTGGTGAAAAATCTGAAACAAACAGGCCCTTAAAATCATAAAAAAGATTTTTTTTTTTATTTTTTTAAAAAAAAAAATCATTTTCAAGAAAATCTAAAGCTATTTTCCATTTGTTTACAATCATAAAAATCTATTTTTTTTTAAGATAGTGAGGAATGATTAAAAAAAATGATTTTTTTAAAAAAAAAATCACTTTCAAGAAAATTGATTTTCTTGAAGAAAATTTAAAACTATTTTCCGTTTGTTTACAATCATAATTGTTTTCTGACGGAATCTAAATCCACTCCATTATGCTTCATTTCCCCTCAGTTTTCATCCGGATGAATGACATGTGGCAATTAAGAGTTTCAATGGCTGAGATTAAAAAATCAGCCACATAGTAACACTTGTGAACCAACAACAACCTAGTTGCTATCTTCTTGCTTCACCATCTCTCTTAGCCTCTTTGCCTTTTTTGTCACCGCCGCAGCATCACTGTAGCACCTCTGTTATTTTTCTTGGTCAACCTGTTATTGATTTTCAAAACTGAAATTTTTTATTTTAATTTTGCGATAAAATTTTCAACTTTAAATTGCAACTGCTGATATGAGAGAGAGAGAGAGAGAGAGAGAGAGAGAGGGCGATTCAAAGAGACACTGAAGTAAAGTGAAAGTTATGGAGAAACACTTTGTGAAGTAACAACAACAACCTATTGAATGGTTACTCTCCTTTTCTCAGTATCGTCGTACCGTCAACCACCACCATGTCAAAGCTCCGCCACCACTGTGTATTCAATCTTGGTCTTCTTCTTTCTCTCAAATTCATTGTTATGGATCTGAAATTTTTCCCAAATCTTTTGGATTTGCATTTTTTCCCCAAATCTTTTTCGAGCAATAACGGCGACGCCCATAAGTCAAAGAGACGGCGGGAGATGAACGGTGGCACTTGGGCGGCGACGACAATAAGTCAAAGAGATCGATGGTGAAGCAACATAAATGGGGTGATTTTTGTTAGTTCACGTTTTGTCTGTTGTCTCTGTAACGTTTTAATCTCAGTCATTGAAACTCTTAATTGCCACATGTCATTCATCCGGATGAAAACTGAGGAAAAATGGAGCATATGGTAATGGAGTGGATCTGAAGAGCATTTGGGTTCGTATATGCTCCAATAGCTTACGTTCCATTTCACTTCAGTTCCTTTATGTATGACACGTGGCAATTAAAAATTTCAGATATGCTCCAATAGCCTCATGCCCAGGGCGAACAGTCTCATTAGCACCTGACGTAGCTGGAGCTTTCCGTGACCACTTCTTCGGAGAGTTCTGAGCCGCATTTTCTTTCCTGGCAGATGCACTAGCCTTAGTTGCACGTTTCCTTCTATCAGCATCTTTGGATGTATTTCCCATATCTAAACATCACAAAAAAAAAAACAAATTATTCCTACACCACACTTACTATCTAAACCAAATGACAACAGAAGAAACAGCAGGCAGAATATACGCTCGCTTGCTTACTGTGAAGCGAACGCATAATTCCTATTGCTTTCTGGTAAGCGAACACTAGTTCACCATTTGTTTGTCACAACGTGAACCAACACAGTCATGCATGCAGAAAAATAAACGGGAACAAAGCTTTTACCTTATATTACTTTTTGCTCCTTTGATTATTGCGACTCTAAACGACCAAGAAACCTTCAATTTCGACCAACTAAGGTTTTGGGAGAATTGAGGGCTTGGGCTATAGGTTTGGGAGTATTGTGCTTTAAAACATAACTTCCTTTGTTGTTTTCAACCACAAACGGCCAATAAACCTTCAATTTTACCAGTAGGCCAATACTCATCATAGTTTTTCAGAAATCGTTGAAATGGGAAAGAAGAAGATGAAGCCGTGTTATCATTAAGACGTGTTCGCATCTTAGATAGCGAACTTGTTAAATGTCAGGGGGTGGGTGAATTCAAAGGTCACTGCAACCTCGAACGCGATCGACGTGCTCACGTCCTACAAAGCGAGAAGGGTAGTTTGGTCATTTCAGGGGGTGACTGAGACATTGCAAGGGGTGCGAAAAGTACAAATCATAAGATTAATGCTTGCAGCATGCAAGGAGCTTCCTAAAACATGTCATGATGCAACAAATAATAGATCAAACTACGTATTCATAAATTTCATTTGCCTTGAGCACTCAAAGAATTGTAGTTTGAAAGGCATTCAATCGACCAATTGAAGAAGAATCATTACATAATAATGAAGAAAAATATAAATACAGTCTTCCAGATATAAAAGTTGCTTAATTCAGTTATATAAACTCTTCAATTACAAAGTTTATTAGGGTCTAATATCTAAACATCGATGTATAAACTCAGTGCTTTCAAGTTTCAACCAACATGTGGACAAATCGATAACCGGAACAGATTCCCTATAGGATGAGAGTAATATTGACAAGGTCTTAGCTTCCCTTAATTTTAGCAACAGCTTCTGATAGCAGAGTTTCAAGTTCTCCTTTCCTGTACAGCTTAAGTGTATCTGCACAAATAAAATAACGTGGGAAACAAAAGGAGAATACAAAAGAAATTTCACATTGCTAAGATTTTTATCAAACTGCTTAATGCTGGTCTTTCTGAGAATGCTAGAAATCCAAACAGAAATGATAACGTGGCACAATATTAATGCAATTCCACAAGCATGTTTTCCAGACAAAAGAGCATTTAAATGGTTAACTGGAAACTGAGATAAATTGCTATCATAATTAGCACTGCTCAAATCCAAATTCATATATTCAGACGATTTACTACATTTGCTGTCATATACATTTTGAAGTAAAAGCAGAGGAATGTGAAAAAGAAGAATAATATTTTGAGCAGTCGAGACATCCCCCTCAGTTAAATAATCAATAATAAAACAAGAGCACAAGGAATATATACCTGTACAGCCACCGATGTGATTGCCACCTGCAATGAAGAAAACTTTAGGGTCGGGAATAAACTGTTCTATTCAAAAGATAAAATTAAATCAAGGGTAACAGACTTTTGTTGTTTTAGAATATTATATTAGATAATATGAGGATGTAATACAGTATATTAATCCATAATTCAAGGCATGGGAATAATTGAAATAGTATATCAGGATTTGACTGTGAGAACTTTCCACAATTGTGAATGGCAAGTGTGGCATAATTTTAAGTTGGAGTTTCTAAAGTTACATTCTTTACAGAAAGAACTTTGGAGTTAGCTGAAAGAACTCGTATCAGACTGGGAAATTCAGTCTGGGAAAAAAAACATAGCAATGAAGGGGGATTCAGTCTGGGAAATTTATTGTCTAAAAATATTGCCTTGGCAATCAAGACATCAAGTGTCTGCGGCATATTCTCCTAGATGGACTACTCCTTTGGATATTTGATTTCAATTACCTTCAGTGAAACACTTGTATCCAACTCTTGCAGGATACTTGGGGCTGGAAGTGATTCCTCAAAGGATTTTCCTTAGGGTTCCCTAACAAACTGGTAATTTCACTTTAGTAAGAACTTGAAAAGTTTCTCCTTAACAAACCCACTAGGAAATGTATTGGGTTCAAATCCAACCCTTAGAACGCAACAACTATTAAAGCTTTTGAGGGAGAGTTTTGTTGTCCATTGAAATTCTATCCGGCTCAAGGGATTAGTCAGTGCAGTTGCGCATAGAGGATAACTAATTTACACACAAAAAACCCACGGGAAAGACATGGTTATTTAAAGGCAGTCTCCAACTCAGACTTGCAGAGAGAATGACAGCCTGTGCATCATTAGTTTTTCTCTTCTCACACCCTCTGTTGTAGTAGTTACTCTGTCACCTACTACGCTTGTGGATAGTTGCAAACCTAGAAATGGAGGGGGATTCGGTCTGCGAAATTTCGTGTCTAAAAATATTGCCATGGAAAGTGGCTATGGCATTCTCCTAGATGGACTACTCTTTTGGACATCTGATTTCTATTACCTTCAGTGCAATACTTGTATCAAACTCTGGGAAGATGAATACTTGGGGATGGAAATGACTCCTCATAGGCTTTTTCTTAGTTCTCCCTCACAGACCGGGAATTCCACTTTTTAGTAAGAACTTGAATGATAGAGAAGTTATTCATTCACAATACCTTCTGCTGCTAGATCTACTCAGTTTTTTTGCTAACAATGATGATAGAAAGCATTTCAAATTTATATTTTTATGGTGTATTTTTTCATCAATCCTTCTCAAACTCCCCAAATATTCAAAAGTTCCTCCTTAACAAACCCATTGGGAAATCCATGGTTATTTCAATGGAGTTTTTTGTATTATTAGTTTTTCTCTTAACTTTTCACCCCCTCTGTGGTTGTTGTTCTCTCACCTTTGTTTTCATAGAGGATACTTATCCTATCTTAATGGCAAATATTTTCAGCTGAGCTTATATCCTTCTCTCTCCCTTTCATACTTTTCAGGCCCAAACACAGCTTCTTGGTTTCATAAATCACTAGATATCAAGCATATTCACCATGCCTTCAACCCATAAGTGCTCGATATATACCCCTATATATGATATAATTTCAATTTATTTATCTGCCTTATATAATTTCTTAAGCTGAACATACACAGAAGTCTGTACAAGATTTTGCCATATCTAAGTAATGATAACCTAATCAACATGACTGAAATATGCAAGCTAACAAGCTCATATTCTATCATCTTTAATATCTTTCCTTGGGTTTATATTAGGGTTAATATTTCACAAAAGGAACAAAATGAAATAAAAAATTATCCATTTCACCTTTTTCCCAAAACAATCTTAAATTGAATCATTTTCAAGATATTTTAGAACCGATAAGGAGCATGATAAGCACCTCCACCTCACTCAAGATAAATTGACAAGCAAAATTCATGCAGTATTCCAGCAACTAATTAGGGCCTGTTTGGTTTGGTTATTTTAATTTATCTACGGGCATAAGCACTAGTGAGACTGTTTGTGAGAGTTTAAGAAAACAGCTTACGACATGTCCATAATCTATTTTCAGCTTACTTACATAAGCTCTCCACGATATCTTATGGAAATATCGTATACCTTATATGGAAACAGTTTTATTTTATTTTATTTTTGTAACATAATAAATTTTTGAACAAGTATTATACATAATAAATTACTATATGATAAGTGCTTATGCTATTTCCGAAGAGGAACAAAATACTATGACATTCTAAATTAAATTTCCCTCACCTCTCTATTTCCCCAGAACAATTGGAATCACTAACAAGATATTTTAAAGGCGTAAATATGCTTTTAGTCACTACAAAATTATGAGCTTTCAACTTTAATCCCTCAAAATTTAAAATAATTTATCGACTGTAGTCCTCGTCCCTAATTATAAGACCTCTTTGACCACTGCATGTATGCCAATGCACAATTTTGATCACTAATATCTGATAGCTTTGGTAGGGTCTACAAAAGAAGAGGAAACAAAAGGGATGTAGGATAATATTCTGTTGCAGTGATTGATAGCTTTGGTAGGGTCTACAAAAGAAGAGGAAACAAAAGGGATGTAGGATAATATTCTGTTGCAGTGAGTCAGGGGTGTGATGGATAGATGACAGAGAGATAAATGACTTTTAAACACCATTAATGGCGCAGATGGCAGAGAGAGAAAAACAGATATGACAGATTTTGGCATTATTAATAATGGACTCATCATTGGAGTCAGTCATGCTTAAGTTTTAGATGCTTCTATGCATGTGGAGACCCTGAGTAGCTCGAATTACTCAGTTTATTCTTTCATCCATTGTTATTTCTTTTACTATTCCGTTGTACTTCACAATTAGATCCCATTTGAACTCTAATTGGATTTCCAGAAATAATATACAGTCGTTTTCCTTATTTTCTATTGTTTCCCTACTGATTTTTGTTAGATTACTAAATTGAATCCTATCAATTTGGTATCTAGAGCCTTGGTTACGTTCAAACGGTGCATGGAAATTACGAGAAGGATTATGGAGAATCGCATTGACCAAGTAGAACAAAGAATGGGTAACATAGAGAATTCTGTCGATGAGATTCGTAAAATTGTTTTAGAACAACAGTCGCGACCTCAAATAACACTTGAACAGATCCGTCAGCTCATTCAGGAGCAACCGGTTCATCAGCACCGTCGTCAAGGACGACCGTTAGGAAGAAGTAACCATGACGACGAGGAGGAGGACTGGAGCGAAGAGAGTACGATGTCGTTGAGACCAAGACGACAACCAAGGAGACACGATGGTGGGAACCGATTGGGTTACGCCGGAGGTAGGAGGAGGTTGGAGATCCCGATCTTTAAGGGAGATGATGCGTATGGATGGTTAGTCCGTGTTGAACGCTACTTCCGTCTGAATGAAGTGCGTATGCAGGATAAGGTGGACACGGTGGTGCTAGCCATGGAAGAGAAGGCTTTGAACTGGTTTCAATGGTGGGAGGAACAAACACCGTTGAGAAATTGGGAGGAATTTAAGATGGCAGTACTAAGGAGGTTTCAGCCAGGATTGCTTCATAATCCATTGGGACCTCTGTTGAGCCTAAGACAGAAGAGTACAGTAATGGAGTATAGAGATAAATTTGAACAGTTGGTGGCACCATTACGTAAAGAAGATAGAGTGATGTTAGACTCTATTTTTTTGAATGGATTGAAGGAGGAGATTCAGGCAGAGTTGAAAATGTATGAGAGCCAAGATCTATCTGACTTGATGGATCGTGCCTTGCTTATTGAAGAGAGGAATGATGTGATGATGAGGAGAGGGGTTAGCTGGAAGGACAGAGGCAGTACCCATAGATTCAAAGATCCAGGAGATGTTAGTGGAGGAAAGAGGGAAAGTGAGAAAGGAGGAGCAGGGACCAATGATAAGTATAGAGGGAAGAGATTGGAAC
Source organism: Trifolium pratense (assembly GCF_020283565.1). Classification (NCBI taxonomy): domain Eukaryota; kingdom Viridiplantae; phylum Streptophyta; class Magnoliopsida; order Fabales; family Fabaceae; genus Trifolium; species Trifolium pratense. The sequence continues at coordinate 45,594,665 of NC_060059.1, read as the reverse complement.
CTGCAGAGCTAGAAGAAAGAAGCAAGAAGGGATTGTGCTTCAAATGTGGTGACAAGTGGAATAGGGAGCACATATGCAAGTTCAAACACATGAGCTTGAGATTGTGTGAAGGCAGTAGTGGTGAAGAGGAGGTAGATGAGGTAGTAGCCGAGGAAGGGAGTGAAGCAGTAACTGTTGTGGAGTTGAAAACATTGCAGCTGTCATTACAAAGCAGAGAAGGTTTTACTTCCAACAAATCTTTCAAAGTTTGGGTACAAATTGGTGACAGACAGGTGCTGACTTTGATAGATTCTGGAGCTACTAGCAATTTTATCTCACCCAGTTTGGTGGAGGAGTTGGATTTGACATTAGTGGATACAGCCACTTATGTTATTGAAGTAGGTAACGGGGAGAAGGTGAAGAATCAAGGAGTGTGTGAAAATTTGAACTTCCAGATACAAGGGGTTAATTTTCAACAACATTTTTTCATCATGAAGTTGGGAGGGACAGAGATGGTATTAGGGATGGACTGGCTTGCAAGCTTGGGTAATATAGAGGCTAATTTTGGTAACCTTTGTCTGAAGTGGGAGTTGGAAGGAACCAAATATATAGTTCAAGGTGACCCGGCTATGTGCAACAGTCAAGCAACTTGGAAAGCTATGATGAAGGCTATTGTTAATGAAGGAGTAGGGTTCTATATACAACCTATCACTGATGAAGAGAAAGTAGCACCAGAAGTTGTGGACTTAAATGAATGGAAGGGAGTTTTGGAAGAATTTGCTGAGGTCTTTAACATGCCATCTGGTTTACCACCCACCAGAGAGCATGACCACGCTATAGTGCTCAAACCAGATGCCAACATTCCCAACTTAAGGCCATATAGGTACCCTTACTACCAGAAGAATGAGATAGAGAAGATTGTGAAGGAAATGTTACAAGCTGGCATTATCAGACACAGTACAAGTCCATTTTCAAGTCCAGTTTTATTGGTGAAAAAGAAAGATGGAGGATGGAGATTCTGCACCGACTACAGGGCTTTGAACAAGGTAACTGTACCTAACAAATTCCCTATACCAGTCATTGATGAGTTATTAGATGAGTTGAGTGGTGCTGTAATATTTTCTAAGTTGGATCTTAAGTCAGGTTATCACCAAATTAGGATGAGGGAGGGTGATATAGATAAGACGGCTTTTAGAACCCATGAGGGGCACTATGAGTACTTGGTTATGCCTTTTGGCCTTACCAATGCTCCATCAACTTTTCAAGCATTGATGAATGAGGTTTTGAGGCCATACCTTAGAAAATTTGTTTTAGTTTTCTTTGATGATATTCTAATATATAGTGCTAATAAGAATGAGCATGTGAAGCACTTGAGAGAAATTTTACAAGTTTTGAAAAACCATCAGTTATTTGCTAACAAGAAAAAGTGTTCATTTGGCCAAGAGGAAATTGAATATCTAGGTCACTTGATATCTGGTAGAGGAGTATCAGCTGATCCTAAAAAGATTGAGGATATGTTGAAGTGGCCATACCCAAAAGAGATCAAAAGTCTAAGGGGATTTTTGGGTTTAACTGGATATTATAGGAAGTTTGTGAAGAACTATAGTAAGATTGCGTGGCCTCTGACTCAATTGCTCAAAAAAGACAGTTTCCAATGGAATGCAGAAGCTCAACAAGCATTTGAACTCCTTAAGCAAGCTATGACAACTCTCCCAGTTCTAATCATGCCTGACTTTAACAAGGACTTTGTGGTAGAAACTGATGCCTCTGGTAAGGGAATAGGTGCTGTTTTGATGCAGGAAGGAAGACCAGTAGCTTACATGAGCCAAACACTGTCAGAGAGAGCTCAAAATAAATCAGTTTATGAAAGGGAGTTGATGGCAATTGTTATTGCTGTACAAAAGTGGAGACCATACTTGCTGGGCAAGCATTTTCAAGTCCACACTGACCAAAAAAGCTTGAAATTCTTGACTGAGCAGAAGGTGTTGGGGGGAGATCAGCAGAAATGGTTAGCAAAACTGATGGGCTATGACTTTGAAGTGAAATATAAACCTGGGAAGGAGAATAGTGTTGCTGATGCACTATCAAGGCAGATGCAATATCAGGCTGTGACCATGATTCAATGTGAAGCATGGGAAGGGTTGGAGAGTGAAATTCAAGATGATGATAAGTTGAAGAAGGTGGTACAAGATTTGATAGGGGAACCTCTCAGTCATCAAGGGTACCAATTGAAAGGAGGAAGGTTATATCATGAAGGCAGAATAGTCATTCCTAAGAATTCACCTAGAATTGCTTGGCTCTTACATGAATTCCATGATACCTCAGCTGGAGGACACTCGGGGTATTTGAGAACATACAAGAAGATATCGGGGGTTGTGTATTGGGAGGGAATGAGGAAATGCATCAAGGAGTATGTTGAAGCGTGTGAAGTGTGTCAGAGAAATAAATATCAAACCCTCAGCCCTGGAGGATTATTACAGCCTTTACCAATTCCCACACAGGTATGGACTGACATCTCTATGGACTTCATAGGCGGGTTACCTAAAGCTCAAGGGGTGGATACTATAATGGTGGTTGTGGATAGGTTAACTAAGTATGCTCATTTTTTGCCTATTTGTCATCCATATACAGCTAAAGAAGTAGCCAATGTGTTCATTAAGGAAATAGTGAAGCTACATGGGTTTCCAAATTCCATAGTGTCCGATAGAGACAGGGTGTTTCTTAGCTCATTCTGGACTGAAGTTTTTAAACAAGCAGGTACCAAGTTGAAATTTAGCAGTGCATATCACCCTCAGTCGGATGGCCAAACTGAGGTAGTGAATCGATGTTTGGAAACCTATTTAAGATGTTTGACTGGTAGACAACCTAAACAGTGGCCTAGGTGGTTATCTTGGGCAGAGTATTGGTATAATACCAACTACCATGCTTCTTTAAAAACCACACCATTTGAGGCTCTTTATGGGAGAACACCTCCAGTGTTGGTTAAGGGGAATGAAAGTCTATCTGCCATAGAAGAGGTTAATAGACTTACTGCTGAGAGGAATGTGGTGTTAGAAGAACTGAAGGATCAATTACTAAAGGCTCAGGATAAGATGAGAACTCAAGCTAATAAGCACAGAAGAGAGGTAGCGTATGAAGTAGGAGATATGGTTTATTTGAAGATACAACCTTACAAATTGCAGAAGTTAGCTAAAAGGTTTAATCAAAAACTTAGTCCAAGATACTATGGGCCTTTCGAAATTTTGCAGAAGATAGGAGCTGTAGCTTATAAACTACAACTTCCTGATGACAGTAGGGTCCATCCAGTGTTTCATGTATCCCTTTTGAAGAAGGCATTAGCACCCAACATTGAACCACAACCTTTACCTAGCTGTATGAATGAATCCTGGCAGTTAGAACCCGAACCGGAGGAAACCTTAGACACCAGAAGGAATGACACAGGAGAGATGGAGGTATTAGTGAAGTGGAAAGGTCTCCCAGCTTTTGAAAATTCTTGGGAATTAGTTGATAAGCTCAGGAAAGAATATCCAAGATTTCTCCTTGAGGACAAGGAGAATTTTGAAGGGAGGGGAATTGATAGCTTTGGTAGGGTCTACAAAAGAAGAGGAAACAAAAGGGATGTAGGATAATATTCTGTTGCAGTGAGTCAGGGGTGTGATGGATAGATGACAGAGAGATAAATGACTTTTAAACACCATTAATGGCGCAGATGGCAGAGAGAGAAAAACAGATATGACAGATTTTGGCATTATTAATAATGGACTCATCATTGGAGTCAGTCATGCTTAAGTTTTAGATGCTTCTATGCATGTGGAGACCCTGAGTAGCTCGAATTACTCAGTTTATTCTTTCATCCATTGTTATTTCTTTTACTATTCCGTTGTACTTCACAATTAGATCCCATTTGAACTCTAATTGGATTTCCAGAAATAATATACAGTCGTTTTCCTTATTTTCTATTGTTTCCCTACTGATTTTTGTTAGATTACTAAATTGAATCCTATCAATATCTTTAATTGTCTATTAGTAAAAATTATAAAAATTTAATATTTTGAAAATACTCATCAAAACAAATTGAACAAGATCTTACATGCTAATATTTACATTTATACATTATTAAAACAATACAGTCAAAACAAGCTAAATGAATAGTATATTTTTGTTAAACAGGATCTTATAATTATATATTTTTTGTAAAAAGTTTTCAAAATAGAGATTAATCTTACAAATTGCAATATTATGGGGAAGAATGTTTTTTTTTCAGCTAAAAAAAAAATTTAAACCCAACATGCAGTTGATTTACCTATAAAGACATTTGGGACAGTGTATTGGCCAGTGATTCTTTCCAATAATTTCTGCAACTGTGGACCTTGTGGACCTAAAATAAAATAATATAAAATAAATAAATACACAAACAAAATTGCAAGCAATAGTTGAGTTGTAAATGATGAATTAGGGTTTGAGTTGAAATACCCAATTCGTCCAATTCGATGACCAAAGGTTGAACACCAAGTTTGTTGAACAATGATTTAACCTCGGAACAATAGGAGCACCAGGATTTGGAATAAACGACAACAGGATTTTGAGAAAGGGTGTTTTTGACGGTTTCTTCGAGACGAGAGCCAAAGGAGGGGGAAGAAGAAGAGGGAGAAGGAGAAGAAGACATGGCTCGAGGGAAAGTGAATGGGCGTGATATTGAGGAAGATGCATTGATGATGGGTGAAGGAGTGGAGAAAGTGAAGATTTTTGAGATGGAGGAAGAAGAAGATGAGTTATTGTTGAAGGTAAAGCGAGGAAGAGTGAAAGTGTTCGCCACTGATGATAATGCCATCATTATGCAATTCACTTTCCTTTTGGTTCTGTCTTGTCTGTTCTCCTAATGTGTTTTTTTTTTTTTATAAGCTGTTCTCCTAAGGCTATGTTTGGATTGGTGGTACAAAATGTAATGGAGCGGAATGGAACATAATGGAATGAAGTGGAACGGAGCGGAATGGAGTATAGATATCATTCCATTGTTTGGATATATTTTATAAATATTCATTCCATTGCATACACCCCGATTTGAAGGGGAAAGAAAATTAGAAGATTGGAGGGTATCGGATGGAATGGGTTCCATTGTGTTCCATTCCACTTCATTCATTTTTTGCAAATCCAAACAATGGAACTTAGTTAGTTACCACTCCATTCCATTTCATTCCATCCTTTACCACTAATCCAAACATAGCCTAATGTGTTGTAGCAAGGATGCAAGCGGATCACAAAAAATTAATTCAACTACGATTCAAACTGGAAAAAAAAAAAGGCAAATGCTAAATAGTGCTCCAGGGGCATTAGTTAAGAATTTAAATTTAGAAGGTTTTTCTTGAGTATTGTGAAGTCAACACATGAAAAATCTAAATTTTGATTGTTTCAATGCATAACTTTTCCTTTATTTCTTTTTTTAGCTCCTTAACTAGTGCCGGGGGCACTAGTTAGCAAGACCCAAAAAAAAATAGAAAAAAAAAATTGATGTAGTTTGTTCGGTTCTCTCCTATTCCATTTTTAAGAATTGATTCACTAAACTAATAGGTATTATTATTATTAATTAGCCCTAAGATACACAGCTATTTCGCGGGGTCTGTCTGTGTCTATTATGTAAATTTATGTAAATGAAAAATGTTGTATATTATGGCATTTAATAGGCAAAAATAAAATAAAAAATCTCAAGAGTCACTCTAGTTTTAAATTCCAACAATTTGCAACAATTTGAAGCTGGTTGAAGGCCTTCAACGTATTTCAAATATTCCTGGCCCAGTGGGCCAAACTATATAAATGGGCTAGCCCAACCTGACTTAATTATTATTTGGTTATCTATTGAAGAATTTGGTCAGGCCCATATGGGCCATGTCGGCTAATGGGTCAGCCCGACACATTTCATTTTTTTTTGTTTATTAAATCTTATTTTATGTCACTTTGATGTATTGGTTTCTTATAATTATCATGCCCATAGTAAAGTTGGAAAAAATTATGCGTCTAAATTTTTTTTTTAATCATATCGCTTGCAAGAAGGCCTGAATAAGTGTTTATAAACTAGAGACAATCATCACCTTACAAGCCGATTTTATAAGGATAAGTTAGGCCCAATACTCAATTCTAAGATGGTATTAGAGCCTATCTAGGATTCGCTGGGCCACTTCATCGAACCGCCTGCAATCGGGTTTTTGATTGGGCCCTCCACTATTTATATCCGCGCAACAAGCCCAACAGTGTTGAGCGCGATGGGGTGTGTTAAAGAAGTCCTACATCGCTTGCAAGAAGGCCTAAATAAGTGTTTATAAACTAGAGGCAATCATCACCTTACAAGCCAATTTTGTAAAGATAGGTTAAGCCCAACTTCCAATTTTAAACGTATGAATTATATTTTCAGATTCAACAACAACAACCAACACCAGGTTAATTTGAGATGGGAATATGAACAACGCACTAAATTAAATAAATTTAAAACCCTAGTTATTTTTTTTAATATAATACTCTCTCCGATACTTAATATAAGAGAAAAGTTATTTTTTAGATTAATTGAGAATCTAATATATTTAGTTTATTATATTTATATAGACTAAAGGGATTGGTTATTATACATAAGTTATCCTTATGCACCATGCATAAGTTACTTAGTGCACCCCCCAAATTACTTGTGCACCCCCCAAATTACTAGCACACCCCCCAAATTTCTCATGCACCCCCAAATTACTTGTGCACCCCAAATTTCTCATGCACCCCCAAATTTCTCATGCACCCCCAAAATTTCTCGCACACCCCCAATATGACTTTTGCCCCCCAATTTTATTTTTTTGGTCCCCTCCACATTTCTAGCCTAAACCATTTTGTTGTGGGAATGGTTTCAGAGATATGCACTCCAAAACCATTAAGTGTATAAGATGGTTTTAGAGTACAACCCTATAATTAGAATACAAACAATAATTGTGATTTGAAACCATTTAACCAACATAATGGTTTCCAGAATTTTTAAAACCATATAAACACACATAAAACCATTTTACAATACAAATGGTTTCAGTGTATAACTATCTGAAACCATTTAACCAACATAATGGTTTCCAGAATTTTTAAAACCATAAAAACACACATAAAACCATTTTACAATACAAATGGTTTCAGTGTATAACTATCTGAAACCATTTAACCAGCATAATGGTTTCCAGAATTTTTGAAACCATAAAAACACACATAAAACCATTTTACAATACAAATGGTTTTAGTGTATAACTATCTGAAACCATTTAACTGGTTTTAAATAATGATTATAATTGTACCAAAAAAAAACAATTATGATTCTAATTATAGGTTGTACTTCAAAACCATCTTATGCACTTAATGGTTTTGGAGTGTATATTTTTGAAACCATTCCCACAGCAAAATGGTTTAGGCTTGAAATATGGGGGGTTAAAAAAAAATTGGACGCACAAGTCATCTGGGGGTGCGTGAAAATTTTTGGGGGGTGCGCTAGAAATTTGGGGGTGCGCGAGAAATTGGGGGGTGCATGAGAAATTTGGGGGGGTGCACGAGAAATTTGGCGGTGCGCGAGTAATTTGGGGGGTACGTGAGAAATTTGGGGGGTGTGAGATTAGGTGTGAGTGTGTGAGTTGAGATTGGCTAGAATTATTACATGTGGATGCTCAATCTAATGGATGTTATTGACTTATGTACCATGCATAAGGATTACACTTATGTATAATAACTTCTCCCTAGACTAAATACATTCGATTCTGAATAAATCTAAAAAGTAATTTTGCTCTCACATTAATGACCGGATGAAGTATATTATAGGGTTTATTGTTCAATTACAAATAAATAAAATGGGGGGATATTTTTCACATTTTCAGTTTGTAATTCAGTAAAAATATTTGGTATTCTTGTGAATTCAAATTAACATTCAAAACACCGTAGCTACAAGTTGGTGGTAATGCATCTGAACCACTCATTATTTTAATAATATATCTTACGGTGTTTTTTAACCCTTCCCCCGTAGACTTACTATCTGTTTGGTAAAATTAAGCTATAAGCTAGCTTATCAAAACTAGCTGATTGAAATTAAAGTATTTGGTAAAATTAGCTTTTTAAATAATTGATAAATATAAAAAGACATAAAAAGGACATATTTATATGTAATGGGTAGTTTTTTTTAGTCGGTAGTTTTTTATTTTATAAAAAAATAATAAAATTAAATTAAAGGTTAAAAATGAAAAAAAAAACGGTAAAAACTATAAGTTATAAGCTCAAACACTACTTAGGTTCCGTTTGGCCCGACTTTTTTTAGCTTTTTATTCTCTTTAAAATAAGAAGTTGGGCTAAACACATCTATAACAATATATAAAGGGAATACGGGAGTTTGGACTGACTTTTTTTGGGTCCATTTTGCCCTTCAATAATTTGAAATAATATTTAACAATAATACCAGCAATACCCTTGATTTTTTTAGTAGCAACAAATTTTTTTTATTAACAAACTCACAATAAGATAAGAATTTTTTTTTTTACATAAGTTAGACACAGGCAGGCGCGGAACGCAGCCCACTAGTTTTTAATAAAGCTCTTAACCATAAAAAAACAGCGTTTTTCCAATATGCAAAATTGAATAAAAAGAACTTCTAGGAGCATCAAACCTACTTTTGGAAAAAAAAAACGGAGCTTATTTTTTCTTTGGACTCCCTTCGATTCCCTGCGGCTACATTTCTTTCTTTTTTCCGAATCTTTTATATTATAAGCTTGTATACACAAGCAAACCTTAAACCCTAATTTGTTTTTTCTGTTTTCCCTCCATTTTATCTTGCAATTTTTATTAAAAAATATTACAATTTTGTCTTGACTAGGATTTGAACCTGCAACCATTTAATGCAAGGCAATATTTCCAACCACTATGGCAAATATACCAATTGTGATTAAAATTATGTGCAATAATTGATAAGCACCATCAATTTTAAAAATATATCATATCAAAATTATTGTTGACTATATTATTCATCACGAAATATTTTTATTTCTTTCCTGATCAATGATTTTTTTTCTACCGGATCATAAATTTAGAGAATAATTATCATGTGAGATTTGAAAAGTTATTATCACGTGTAATTTGGAAAGTTATTATCAAACTCAATTCTGCTAAATCAATTTTTTTTTGCAATACAACCAAACACAACTATAGTCATGTCACTAATCACATTCATTATTTTGATTTTAACATTGCAGATTTAATATTAACCGATGATCAATTGATACAATATGCACTAGCAGACCAATTGTGATTTAAATTATGTCTACAAAGTGTTAAGCTCCATCAACTTTCATAGGAAATATTTCATACGACAATTAAGCACCATCAATTTTCATTGCACAATTTAAACAATTAAAAACCGATAATCTCTTATCTCTTATATTATAAGCTTGCTAACATAAGCTAACCATAAACCAAATTTTTTCCCCTCTCATTTTCTCTTTCTTTTTATTGCAGTTTTATATTAAAAAAATACAGATTTGTCTACGATGGGAATCGAACCTGCATCTCTTACTTACAATAAAACCTTTCAACCGCTAAAACATGTGCTTCAATTATGAAAGAATTTAGGAATCCTAATATGTTAACCCTGTTTTCAATAAATTTGAACGGTGGAATTAATCACAATTTTTATTTATTTATGGATGTCTACTTAAGTTTATGTTCTTGATTGTGTCTTTAATTTTTTTTTAACCTTTAGTTATCATCAATTTTTTTTAATAAGTAAAAACTATAAGTTATAAGCTCAAACACTACTTAGGTTCCGTTTGGCCCGACTTTTTTTAGCTTTTTATTCTCTTTAAAATAAGAAGTTGGGCTAAACACATCTATAACAATATATAAAGGGAATACGGGAGTTTGGACTGACTTTTTTTGGGTCCATTTTGCCCTTCAATAATTTGAAATAATATTTAACAATAATACCAGCAATACCCTTGATTTTTTTAGTAGCAACAAATTTTTTTTATTAACAAACTCACAATAAGATAAGAATTTTTTTTTTTACATAAGTTAGACACAGGCAGGCGCGGAACGCAGCCCACTAGTTTTTAATAAAGCTCTTAACCATAAAAAAACAGCGTTTTTCCAATATGCAAAATTGAATAAAAAGAACTTCTAGGAGCATCAAACCTACTTTTGGAAAAAAAAAACGGAGCTTATTTTTTCTTTGGACTCCCTTCGATTCCCTGCGGCTACATTTCTTTCTTTTTTCCGAATCTTTTATATTATAAGCTTGTATACACAAGCAAACCTTAAACCCTAATTTGTTTTTTCTGTTTTCCCTCCATTTTATCTTGCAATTTTTATTAAAAAATATTACAATTTTGTCTTGACTAGGATTTGAACCCGCAACCATTTAATGCAAGGCAATATTTCCAACCACTATGGCAAATATACCAATTGTGATTAAAATTATGTGCAATAATTGATAAGCACCATCAATTTTAAAAATATATCATATCAAAATTATTGTTGACTATATTATTCATCACGAAATATTTTTATTTCTTTCCTGATCAATGATTTTTTTTCTACCGGATCATAAATTTAGAGAATAATTATCATGTGAGATTTGAAAAGTTATTATCACGTGTAATTTGGAAAGTTATTATCAAACTCAATTCTGCTAAATCAATTTTTTTTTGCAATACAACCAAACACAACTATAGTCATGTCACTAATCACATTCATTATTTTGATTTTAACATTGCAGATTTAATATTAACCGATGATCAATTGATACAATATGCACTAGCAGACCAATTGTGATTTAAATTATGTCTACAAAGTGTTAAGCTCCATCAACTTTCATAGGAAATATTTCATACGACAATTAAGCACCATCAATTTTCATTGCACAATTTAAACAATTAAAAACCGATAATCTCTTATCTCTTATATTATAAGCTTGCTAACATAAGCTAACCATAAACCAAATTTTTTCCCCTCTCATTTTCTCTTTCTTTTTATTGCAGTTTTATATTAAAAAAATACAGATTTGTCTACGATGGGAATCGAACCTGCATCTCTTACTTACAATAAAACCTTTCAACCGCTAAAACATGTGCTTCAATTATGAAAGAATTTAGGAATCCTAATATGTTAACCCTGTTTTCAATAAATTTGAACGGTGGAATTAATCACAATTTTTATTTATTTATGGATGTCTACTTAAGTTTATGTTCTTGATTGTGTCTTTAATTTTTTTTTAACCTTTAGTTATCATCAATTTTTTTTAATAAGTAAACAAAACGATGGAGTTCCAAAATTATTTAAAAAATATATAAAATATAAAATAAGCACATAAACAAATATAGAATAATTAGTCCATGAAATTTCCTATACTACTCTTATTGAAAATGCTCTTAGAATTTTTGTATTTTATTTTTTATTGTTACATATTACAGTTAATTAGACCCATGCACCGCATGGGTCAAAGTTCTAGTTGTTTATATATTATTACGCACGCAACAATATTTGTTTGTCACAAACAATAAACTCATATTGTCCTTAAAGTCAGCGAAATTATTTTTTTTTTTGGTACATAGCGAAACTTTTTCTTTTAACTAGACAAATTGATACATTCACACAATTGTCTTTTTTAAAATATGTTATCAACTTTATTTGCATGCTATACATGTTTTTTTTTTCTTCTTTTCTATGAATACTAGTCCCACACCCGTGCGATGCACGGGTGTTATGCGGTATTTTATATTATAATATTGAAAAATCATTCGTATAAATTGAAACAATAAGTATTATGAAAATTATAATAATAACATCAATAAAAACAAAATAATAATAATAATAATAATAATAATAATAAAGTGATGTTCCTTAAAAAAAAATATAATAAAGTGATGTAAATATAAGATAGATATTAAATATGTGTTTATACATTTCGAAAAGATTACAATGGATCCTATTGCATCTACCAAAATAAGTTGGTAACCCATAAATTGTCATGTCACTATGAAAACGGTTTATGGTCATACTCATACACTGTGGTTAGATTAGTGGTTGCACAACTATCTAGGAATTATATATATCGATGCTTATACATTTAAAAAACTTATTTATACATCAGATTTGAAGTTACTTTGGTATCTTCTTCATTAACATTGATTAGCAATATCTTTAACTCATTCTTCAAAATAACTATGGAAATGACAACATATAATTGACCATGGAAAACAATCGATGTTGAAACATAAGTTTTTATTTATATTATAAATCTCATTGGAGGATTCTGAGTTGGATAAACTACTTTATTATCTCTTACAAAAAAACTACTGTATTATTGAATTTGACATTTATATTAATTTGAAACTTATTGGAGCAAAAATAAACCAACTTAACTCATACTCAAATATCGAATATGATAAAAATCATACAGGACATAACAACCATTAGTAAACTTTATTTTATCTATTTTTTTTACTAACATTAGAAAGTAGTCCTGACAATCGACCAACTCCTTATATTTACAAAGATTGGACAAAAGATTATTAGCAAAAACATTAACCTTTTTGAAAAAAAAACAATAAAAAAAAATAATAATAAAATGAACAAAAAAATGTAAATGAATAATAACCAATAATAATAATAATAATAATAATAATAATAATAATTACAATTAGTACCCCACATTAATGAATGTAAGTGGATGATATGGCTAAATGAAAAGTTTTCATTGGTTTGTGGATTAGGGTTTAGATAGACAATTCCACAACTATCTAGGATTTATATATATAGATTGAGTGTATATTAAAAAGTCATAAGTTTATAAATGTAGAATATGAAAAGTATAGAGATGAAATAATAAAATAATAAATGGATGATGTGGCATTGTAGAGTGGTTTATTTGGATTTAAACGAATGATGTGGCTAAATGAAACAATTTGATTGGTCTAAGTGGATTAGGGTTAGGAGAACTATTTAGGAATTATATATATAGATACACTAATTTTCTTTTATTTTATTAAACTAATATTTTATAATATATATGTGAAACTGCATCATGTATAAATTGATTTTTATCATTAGATCAAAAATTACATTGTTTTAAAACAAAAAATTAATGATATAGGAGGACTGATTGCATATATCGAAGAAGAAAAGATTAGTTGTTATTATTTTGTTTAAGTTTGTTTTTATCGCAATATTATTAGTTGTTATTATATTTTTTTTAAAAAAATTGTTAGTATCTTTCTAATCGGGAATGATTTGTTAAAGTATTTTAATATTAGTAAACTCTCTTTAAATAATTTCTCTTTGATAAAATATTTTTCGAACTCTTTTTTATATGATAGTTTATGAATTTTTATTCAAAGTTATCTTTTATTTTTAAAATATTTATTTATTTATACGATTGATTGTCCTAAAAACTTAAGTTTTTAAAAATATATTTTACCAAACAATTTTGAACTTAAAAATAATTTTGAAGCTTTAAAAAACAATAATTACCGAACAACTTTTAACTCTTTCTTAAAAGTTTTTATTTTCACTTTTAGCTTTTAGATAGCTTCTAAGACCGAAAAAGCCAAACAAACACTTAAAATAGCATATCAAAAAAACTATAAGCTCGTGAAAAAGGTTTTTTACCAAACATTTTTATTTTTTTCAAACAAGCTTATAAGCTAGTCCAATAAACTACTGTATAAGCTAGCTTATTGGAATTACAAAAAGACACTTTTAGCCTTGAAGTGACAGAAATTATTGAAAGTGGAGGAGAGGATTGAAAGTGAAGTTGAAGGTATTAAAAGAACGCCCCGTGGAAGAAAATGAGTAAAAGTTGATCCAAACTTGTGACCAATCGCAATTCATTCATCCGTTGAACCCAATCGCTCGCGGCAGCTCTTTCAATGACGAACCTCTGCACCACTCTTTCTTCTTCTTGTTCTAATACTTCACCTTTCATCTTCAGCGTTCAACCTCTCAAATTATACAATGTAATCATAATAGTTAGTTACGCATTCTTTTTCTTTCACTCTTTATTAAGGAACAAAAAAATCGTGTAGTTTTAATTGTATGTTTAATTTCAGGCAACACGGAAGAAACATCGTAGCAGAAATTTTATGCTCAAAATGTGCTCCTCCATTCCTCAAAACGCCACCGTTGTGCGTTTCTTTCTTTCTTTGTTGTATTCCGCCAAATTTTAAGGGTTTCTTTTGTCTTGACACGTGCCTATGCAGGTCGGTTGTGGATCGCTGTCCGTTGATTTCTTGGCCACTGTTGCTGCTTACCCTAAACCAGATGACAAAATCAGAACTACCACCTTGAAGGTTAGGTTAATTATTCTTCTTCTTCTTTTCTTCTTCTTTCACCTTTAATGTTGTATTTATTATTATTATTATTATTATTATTATTATTATTATTATTATTTTATTTTTAAAAAAAAAATTAGTAATAATATTTGGATGTGAGGCAAACATTAACCTTTTATGTTTTTTCTTTTTTAATATTAAACGGTGATTTTATGCATTGTAAATTGTAATTTTCAGGTTCAAGGCGGTGGCAATGCAGGCAATGCTTTAACTTGCCTTGCTCGCTTAGGTCTAAACACAAGGATCATTTCTAAGGTTATTTATTTCTCTATTTTTCGATTGACTTATTTGAACTTATGTGCTGATAAAAACAATTTCAGGATTGCTCGGAGCAGCCTTCTTTAAACAGCGTAATTAAGCACTTATAGAATAAGCATTTTAACATATAAGTGTTTATCTATAACCATTTTTATAATAAAAGATAAAATACAGTCAGACTTTTTTTATATTGGTTGTTTTCATAAGCTATCATAAAAGAGTTTATGAGTCCCCTCCCATGAGCTTAGCTCAGTTGGTAAGGGACATCACATTTTATATGCAGGGGTCGGGGTTCGAACCCTGGACACTCCACTTATCCACCTTAAGGGTAAATAAGTTGTCATAAATTGTTTTCATGAGTTCTTCCAAACAGGCTCACAAATGTTTATGCCACTAGATAAATTCAAATAAAGTCAATCCAAGCAGACCCTTAGACTGATACTGAAAGCATTATGTTTGGTGCTCATTAGATTGCAGATGACAGCCAAGGCAGGGGTATATTAGATGAGTTACGGGCTGATGGTGTAGATACATCCTTTCTTGTGGTAATTTTCAAGACTTTTTTGTCTTCAATTGTATTTGTCATCTTCGTGAATCTTGGAATTTGAATTAGTACTTTTTGGTATGTATGGTAAGATTTGAATTTGTTGCCAATGCATATTGGTTACAAGCTATGAAGCACGGACTCCGACACGGACACCGCGACACGACACGGACACGGACACCACGACACCGCTAATGTAAAAAATATAGGACACCGACACCGCTACATATTTATAAAACATATAAATTGATAATCAAAATATATACATGTAAATCTAATTTGAGGAAGTTATATTTTAAAAAAAATTTAAAACAAAATATGATAGTATTTTACCTTTATTTATCCATCTACGATCGAAAAAACTAAAAATATCGTAATCAAAATGTAATGTCTTCAATCCCACATTGATCAATATTGTTGTTTCTACACATCTTTAACTCTTGTAGATATGTTTAATATGTGCCTAAAGAGAGTATAAGCAAAGAAAAAATAATTATTTTTTGGGACACTTGTCTGACACGTGTCATCCGAGTGTCTTACAGGTGTCGGACACCGATCAAAGGAGTGTCAAACTAAAGAAAAAATTGAATTTTTTCCGACACCGATATGAGCTATCCGACACGTGTCGGACGAGTGTCATACGAGTGTCGGACACCGACACGTGTCGGACACCGCGACACGTCTAATCATAGAGGTGTCGGTGCTTCCTAGGTTACAAGCAATATTATAACCATGTGATGAAAGTGCATGATGCATGATCTGTTATTTTTCCAACTCTTATGTTTGTATTTTCTCTATATGTTCATACACTCTCAATATTCTATTTACACTGCCCACTTACTACTTGAGACTTGAGAGTATAATTTCCTTAAGCTTATCAATTAAATATGACCATATAAATGGAAATATAATTAATTACGGTATTATATGAATAAGATCTATTCTATCGAAAATTAAAATCAATATGTGGGGTTCTGGACGGCCATTGGCCGCAGACTATTTTATTAACACATTTTTTTGGGTGTGGTTATGCTCCCGTTATTTGCAGGTATCGGAAGAGGGAACTTCACCATTTACATATATTATTGTCGACAACGAAACGTAATGGTCATTCTCCAACATACGGTTACAAAGTCTTTACTTCTTCGCTTAGTATATTCATGATCTAAATTTCTAAAGAGATGAGAGGGTAGTTAGGTGGATCTAGCTGAGAATCTGGTCACGTTCTATGGTTTTGATGATAAATTACTAGATAGTGTTGTCTTTTAATCTTGAAATGAACTGAAGCTGCAAGCATTGTAGTTATACTCACAAATCTATTTTCTGTCATCTGCCTTGTTTCCATTTTGTTGTGTATATCATATTTGGAAACTGAAGGATAAATTGTTCATCAGTAAAAAGAATAAAACAAAAATCATGTGCTATAATAGTTATTCATATTTGTATATTTAGATCTTCAAGCATTTTCTGGCAATGAAATTGTTGAACAATTTAATTGTAAATTAAATAATTCTAAGTGAAGGGAGCCTTAGCAAGTTAGCATGGCAGTTAGAGTTGTTATCATATAATTAAGAGGTTACTGGTTCAAGTTGTGGAATTGCCCCTTGCTAATGCATGGCAAGACCTCTTACAATATGTTCAAAGTTGGTCTGACCCTTCTTTGGATCCTGCTGTGGCTTCAAAGCACCAGGTTTCCCTTTGACTCGTTCTAACTGTAATTTTTCAGGAAGACTCGTACATGTATTCATACCCCTGGATATCCTCCAATGATACCCCAAGATCTTTCAGAGTCAAGTTTGGTATCTGCATTGGATGGAGCAAGCATTGCATATTTTGATGGGAGGTTGTATGAAACTGCTCTAGTTGTTGCCCATGAGGTTATCACCTATATATTTTACTTTCAATTTTAATGTTAACTATAAGGGGCTAAGGGCCAGTCATATTTAGAAATCAAGCATGCAGGATTTCATCAAAGAAACATGAAGTACAGTATTTAGTGTAAAGCCAACATTGATTAATGCTAATAATCCGTTATTATAAGAATACCAATGATAGTTCATACTTCATAGTACTGACTTAAATGATAAAGAAGTTGTGAGCAGGTGATCATATTATGCAAAAAAAACAGGGTGTTTTATGAATTATTATTTTAAAACTTCAAAAAAGTTGCATTCCCTTCTTAAATTTACTGTTGAAACACGCACCTGTTTTTCTTTACACCTTTTCTTTTACTTTCTTTTGCTTGTAAAGGAGGTTGGGAATGGGAAAAGAGAGCTTCGGGGAGGGAAATAAACAAAATCTTGTATTTTTCCAGTGCAGGCAGCTAGGAAGAATATACCCATCTTAATTGATGCAGAAAGACCAAGGGAAGGGTTGGATGATCTCCTGAAATTAGCTGATTATGTTGTATGCTCAGCAAAGTTTCCAAAGGTGAGTGCAATCAAGCTGCTGTAAGAAATATATAAAACTATGGTTCTCTCACAAACCTTGTTTATGTTGAATTGATTTTAATTTTGAAGTTTTAACAGTCTACTTTTTTGTTCTAACAGCTATACAGTAAATGTACTATTTACCGAGTAAAATATGTGCTGTCTTAACTGTATTAGCATCTTAAGAAAAGACATGACTAAAACTTTTTCGTGGCCACAAAATTACAAGTTTGTACACATGTTATTTCAATTATCTATATAAGCTATATTCTTTTTGTGGTGGGAAAGAAATATTGATGTTCTGATACGAATGATACATTCATTTATCTTTTCTGGTATAACTTTTTTATGTTTAATAAATATTTGTCCGTTTATTTTACTGAGTTTATTTTTACTCTGCTCTGTGGTGTTGAGTTCCTTTTGAGCATTATAAATACCATGCATCATGATCTTTATTTTCTGACAGGCATGGACAGAGGCATCAACTGTTCCACAAGCACTTGTTTCTATCCTTTTAAGGTTACCCAACGTAAAATTTGTGACTGTAACTTTAGGAAAAGATGGTTGTCTAATGCTCGAGAGAAGTGTTAATGGTACATCAAAATGGTAGCATGTATAATCAATGTATGTTGCATCTGCTTTTAATGTAAACAGGTTTGAATCATTTTACCTTTTCTGGCAGCAAGTCCTTCCGTCGAAGATGTGGATGTAGACAACTTATTGAAATCATTGGAGTTAAGAAAGGATAAGAGTGCATCCATTCCAACCTGCATATCATCGGTAATGCAAATGAAACTCAGAACTCTTTTTTTCTCTATTGTGGTATAATAACTGAAGTGAAGTCTAACACACAGCTTTATTCCACTAAGCGGGGTAGGGTAATTAAATCAACTGACATTGTTGGGCTATTTCAAACACCCAATTTTTAGTAAAAGTAAAACTCTTAAGCATAATCTATTTTGTAAGGGTTTCTGGAAATGTATTCTTAGAATAATCCATTGCTGTCTCTTACCAGCTATATTCCATTTGTGCCAATTTCCTATCGTTGAGGTGAACATCATGCAAATTTGAAACAGAAAATACTATATAATTCTTCATGCAACTATTAGTGTGTTCTTTGACCAAACCCTCTGGCATCAGCTGGGCTTTGTTTAATTATGTTCCAATAATAACATAATATATTCATTATTTATTTCCAAATGGTGCTGAAAACAAAACTAAATGAACACAATGATGTTCCTTTGTTAATATATACTGGATATGTTATCTAGCAATAGTATGAACTAGAAAGACATCCTAGTGAAGCCAGCCAGCAAACATTTGCAGAAAAGGTGTCCACATTTAATAGTCCTCCATTTATATGCCAATCTTGATATGGACGACAATATGATATCTTTGAACAGATAAGGCCATTTTTTGGTCTACAAGCAGACCATTACATACATATAAGGAAATTTTGAATAACTAGCATTTAGCATTCCCTGTCCTTCTCTATGTTTTAATATACTACTAGTTCAAACTACAACGTTCGACTTTTTTTTTTTTTTTTTTTTTACAAATACGTTTGACCTGATCCCTTCTAGATGTTATTTATATTTTTTCCGAGTCAAAATATCAATTATGTAAGCTCATTAAGCTGATAATTTTGAGTGTGTTACTGAGAGATAAAAGTTTCTAGGCATTCATAGTAACATGAGTACTCAATGACTTGGATCCCTGAAGTTATAGAAACAGCGATTGTAGTTTGTAACTCCAACAAAATATCACATGTTCTTGACCAACATTTTAGTCATCATTTTTTCCTATCCATCCAGTCAGTGGCAAAATTAAAGGCAGAAGGAATAGGAACGGTTACCGGGAAACTATACATCGGTACAGCTGAGAGCATTCCACCATCAGAGCTGATTGATACCACTGGTGCTGGGGATGCATTTATTGGAGCTGTGATCTATGGTAATGCAACAACTTTGTTCTATTTTTCTCTTATGTGTCTTTCAGAGATATTTGTGTCAAATATAATGTATTAAACTCAATGATCACATAAGAAATATGCTCTGTACTTGATTTGTTTTCAGCTATTTGTTCGAAGTTCTCACCCGAGAAAATGCTACCCTTTGCTGCTAATGTGGTATGTTAATGGTCATTATATTCTTCTACCCTCAGCTATATAGTCTACACTGCCATATGTTAGTGTATAATGATGCCGATAAAATTTGAACCTCTAACCTCCAATCCCTTCAATATCATCTCAACCCTAGTGGTTGTATCACGCATGTGTGTGTAGCATTGACATGCCTTGTTCTCTAGTTTGAACCTATTGGAGATATGAGTTAGGTACACCAGGAAACTTATGTATTTTAATGCGGATTTCAGGCAGGTGCCAAGTGCAGAGATCTAGGAGCTCGAAGTGGTCTTCCATACGGTGCACGCTTTGCATCATTTATTCGGTAGATTTTCTAGCATTGAGCCAATACAAGAGAAGAGATGTCTTCATTGGGATATTTAAATGAATTGCTTATTTGTTGGAGTTAATGATCTTTAACACTTACCCTCCTCTTAGAAGTCTTGGCTTCTAGATATTTGATTTTCACATTTAACTCAAGGGAGGGGATATATGTTCCCTGCTTCTAAATTTTACCTTTATTACTTCCAATGTAATTTCCATCATGGATTGCAATGATGTCAGATGAAAGTTTTAAATGAGAAATAATTTTGTTAAAAGAGTTGTTAAGTTTATTTGATAGATAACGAAAATTAGTAGAATCTGAATTGTAAAGTTGAGTTAGACAACGGACTGTGATTTTTTTTTTTTTTGCTTTCATTGTCAGTCTAATCTGGTTTGAAGGTCAATTTTGATATCAAGTGGTTTTAGCTCTTTTCGATCGCAATTGCGGTAAATCGAACAATGGTAATCCCTACCAAGTTCAACGTTAATCACCACCGAATCAACTAATGATTGTTCAATTGATTGTGTATTAAATTAAAACCGAATTAATCAATGAAATGATTTTATTTATTTTTTTACAAAAATGAAATGAATAATTTAAAACCAAATAAAATTCTTAAAAGAACTTTCTAAATCTTTAATTTGTTTTTACTATATTTTTAAAAAATAAAAAAATTGACAAAGGTATGTTTTTTAAATCTTTTTATCATTTTCGGTAAATTTGGTTTTTTTTTTTTTGAACCAAACAAACTTACTGCATTCCATTACTTATCAAAAGTTCAATACATGAAGGAATCATCTCAAATCTATGGAAACTAGTCCAAGAATTGGCCGCCCTAGCTAACGTGTGAGCAACCGAATTCACTTGTCTCCTAATAAACTTAACTTCAAAGTTCACACATGATAACATAACAAGAATAATTTCATTAACGATTGAAAGAAATTCTGAGTTGCCTCGCCGTTTGGTACGAATAGCATCAACCAACACTTGAGAGTCACTTTCAAATTGGACGCTTTCAAAACCTCTACTCTTGGCTTCATTCATAGCTTGCAATAATGCCCATGCTTCACCCTCCTCTGTTGATAAAGTCAGTTGCTGCCACTGCGTAATTCCAGCCATAAACTCACCAGAATTATTACGAAAACAAGCACCCATCGCGGTCCTACCTGCACCGACAAAAAATGTTGCATCTACATTGCACTTTAACCATCCTATACGAGGCCTTTCCAACCGATTGGTGCTGGCAAGCGGAGCATCATGATTATCGTTACCTCGCAACTTATGGACTGCAAACCACTCGTTCCAATGATCAAACGCCGCCCGACCAATTTGGTTTGGACTTTTAACATTATCATTCCAAATTTTATCATTCCGGTTATGCCATATACTCCATAACAGCGTAGCCACTCTACCTATAGTAGCGTAATCCTCATTCCGACACAAGGCAAACACTCTATCTGCCGCACTGCCTTGCTGACAAGCTGCAGAACCCAAAACAGATGACAGTCCAGCTGCTTGCCAACTGGATTGAGTAGAAACGCAGGTGAAAAAAGCGTGTACATCATCTTCTATCTCATCTTCACATAATGAACAATGAACATCACAATCAACATAACGTTCTAATAACCGACGCCTCGTTGGAATACATCCCCTACATAATCGCCACAAAAGATGACGCGCTTTATGCGGAGCATGCGCTTTCCATATTTCTTTCCAATTACCTTCCACGTGGTATTTATCATTACGAAAAATACACTTCATAGCAAGTTTGTACCCGGATTTGACAGAATAACAACCATTTCGTTCCTCCTCCCAAACCAATTTATCCACATCAACCGACCCAATGAGAGGTGTCGCAATAATCCAAATATAAACAATAAACAAGAATAAATTCTCACTACACTAACATATAAACCAAATATTATAATAAAGAAAACTACACATGAAAATAGGTTGTAGTTAATACGATTTTTGGAATTTTTTTTTCCTACCCCAACATTTATACCTTTACTCCTACAAACAATTTTTTTTCCAACTTTACCCTTTTATCATTTGACTTTACTCCTACAATTTTTTTTTTCCAATCTGTAATTTTTTTTGGTATTTAAAAAATCAAACCGGAACACTTAAAAGATTTTTGGAATGTTACAATTTGAAGCCGATATGAATTAGGAACCGGAAAACTCTAAAAAACAATTCCTGAAGATTAGTCATGGTTAAACCGTGGCTAAACTACAAAATCTTGAAAATCCATCAGAACACAGTCATTCATCATCAAGCATTATCTCACAAATTTCTTAAAAAAAAAAGAGCATTATCTCACAAATTAATCCTGCAATGACCCCTTCCAATTGTTATTGGTAGGTAACAATATCTCACAAACTTTAATTAGATCTCAACCTAAGTTTTTGAATCTTCAATTTGTTTGTTAATGGCGTTGTGCCAATTTGACATCTTTAGAAATTGATGAATCATATAAGGATAAAGCTCCTTTTAAATCACCTCTTTTAGAACACATATCCAAAGAATACTACAATTTAACTTGTGGGGTGTCCATAATCTTCTTCTTATTATTCTTCTTCTCCACAACATTTTTAGTTTCACTTTCATTCTGCTTCTTTTTCTTAATAACCTTGTAACTAGTACTGTTAATTGATTTTGATTCCAAAGAAACCTTTTTGTCAGTATGAGATAAAGAAAAAGGAGAAGTGGTTTTGTTAGAAAACCTTCTTACTGAGTTTTTGCTGGTGGTTTCAACCGGAGAGTTGTGTGTGAAGAACATTAAATTGCAGTGAGTTTGAAATTTTCTAGATTTTCGATCAAGGTTTTGAGGGTGGTGAGGGAGTGAGAGAGATTGTGAAGATTTTGGTGAGTTGAGAAGATAGCTATGGCTTTTGATTAATATCAGCACATTTTAATATATACAAGTACATTTTAATTAACATACCAATACACTGTTGATGCAATTTTAATATATCAACACATTTTTGATGCACTTTTAATATATCAGCACACTTTTAACATACCAACACATTGTAATATAAGGGTAGAGTGATAATATTTTAAAATATGTTGGGGTAAAGATATAAATGTAGGGGTAGAAAAAAAAAATTCTGATTTTTGTTTAAAATATGGTTAGTCAGGTTATAGACTTTATTGGTCTTAACAGACCTTTTTGGTTTTTTTTTTTAAAACTTCTAGCACCCCGTATTTATTGCTGGGATTTTTTTAAAAAAAAAACACTTTAAAGTTTTGCAGGCTCGTATATATATAGAACAATAAACAAGAATAAATTCTCAATATACTAACATATAAAACAAATATAACAAATATAATAATGAAGGAAATTACTAATGAAATTCCAAGTACACCCACCAATGAGGATAAAAATGGATAAAAATTGCAGTTAATACGAATTTTGTTTAAAACATGGTTAATTAGGCTATAAACGGTGTTTCAAAAACCGGACCGGTCATCGAACCAGCGAAGATACTGGTTCATTGGTCGAATTACTGGGTCACTGGTCGAACTGCATGACAAATCGGATTAAATCGGATTAAACTGATAGAACGAACCGGTCTCTATAATAAAATTATATAGTTATTAAACCGGTCGAATCGGGTAACTCATGAATATAATGTTTCCTATTTTCATTAATTATATGAGTTTAATTTTACACGAACAACTAATTAGAATATTTCAATCTTCCATGTCATATCAAGAAGGTGGAGTTAAGTGGGGTGCGTGGCGGAAAATATGGTTGTGATCGGTTGACAATATAATTTACAATGTCAGTGCATATTCCCTTTTCTCATTTTATATTTAAATTAATTATTTATTATTAATAGGCATACTATAATTATATATGAATATAAATAAATATTTCAACACCAAATTATTCTCTCAAAAATTAATCTACAAACGGGAAGTCGTGTTGTTTTTGTGGGTGATGAATTAGCGTTGATATTTTAAAACTAAATTTTTTGTTAGTTAGATATATAAATAAACAAAGCAACAAATAGAACATCAACAACTATTGTCCAAGTGGCCTGGCATTCAACTTTTAACTTGTTGGACCTGTGTTCAAATCCTGCTCAAGACACTTCTTTGATCAATTTTTAACAAATAAAGTAGCGTGGGTTTATTTTTTTTAAACCGAACCGCGCTGATTCTCACCGGTCTAACCAATTAATTGTCCAAGTGGCTGGGCATTTAACTTGTAACTTGTTGGACCTGTGTTTGAATCCTGCCCAAGCCACTTCTTTGATCTATTTTTAACAAATAAAGTAGCACGAATTTATTTCCTTTAAACCGAACCGAACAAATAAAGTAGCGCGGGTTTATTTCCTTTAAACCGAACCGCACTGATTCTCACCAGTCTAACCAATTAATTACCGGTCTAACCAATTAATTGTCCAAGTGGCTAGACATTTAACTTCTAACCTGTTGGACCTGTGTTCGAATCCTGCCCAAGCCACTTCTTTGATCTATTTTTAACAAATAAAGTCACGCAGATTTATTTCCTTTAAACTGAACCGCGCTGATTCTCACCGGTCTAACCAATTAATTACCTGTTTAATTATATGGCCGATCCAACATACTAATGGACCGATTGGAACCCGGTTCGACCGGCTGGTCCGGTTTTTAAAACACTGGCTATAAACTTTATTGGTCTTAACTGACCTTTTTGAAAATCGTTTTTTTTACGAGTTTTACTTCTCGCACCCCATTTTTTAAAACACTTTAAAGTTTTGCGGCGGTTATATATATATATATATATATATATATATATATATATATATATATATATATATATATATATATTTCACCATAATTTTCTGTCTAAAAAATATTATACAATTTCATTATTAATTTTTATTTTTAAACCCCTTTAGCATAAATATAAATAAATAAATAAAGTCCTAACAATCACCTCCCTTTCTAACCCTAGCCGCCGCATAACACAGCCCTCTCTCTATCTCTCTGCGTTTTTTTGTTCTTGCTGATCAACAACCACCATCACATTTCCTCTAAATTTTCTTTCTCTCATTTCTCTTAAATAATTACAGCAACCTCAATACTACTAATATTTCTAGGATTTTTCTTTCTATCTCGTATGTCTTATTCTTTTTACTGGGTTCTGATTCGGGGTATTTGTTTTTCCGTTTAATTCCACTGTTACTGGTTTATATCCCAAGTTAGTCCGATTTCTTTGATTGTGTTAAGATAAACCTATTAGTCAATGCAAATAAATCACACTTCTATCACATGTTAATCTACTTGGTTATTTCTTTATTTATTCTTTCATCTACTTATTTTTTTTTTGTCTAAATTTAGATATTATTTAGAAAAATATCTAATCTATTTTATGTATATGAGCACGAGGTAACTGCATATATATATATATCGGAAGTGTGAATTATTTTAATGGTTCTCTTTATTGCTGCAGATTGTTAAAACCAAAGTGTTTCTTAGAGCTTGTCAAATGGAAGAACTGGATACTCACAGAAGTGAGATCTTAGGAAAAGTCAGCAAGCATTATTCAAAGGGATGTTCGTTCCTATTTGGCCCACCAAAGTTTCATCTCGATTCGCTTGTCTGCTATACAGATACAAGCTATCTGCCAAGTTTCTCAAAATATTATCCTACTGGTTCTATTGAAGGAAAACTTAAACATGAGAAGACTCATGAGTTCTTTTATATGACAACTTGCTCGGAAAGTATACGAGGGATTGCAAGAGGCTTCTATCCTGATCATTCAGAGGTGTTTATGCATGCATATTGCTAGGAAGGCATACAATAGATTGTACAGCTCAGCTATTTCTATTCAAACTGGTATGCGAGGGATGGCTGCTCGCTGTGAGCTTCACTTTAGGAAGCAGACCAGTGCAGCTATTATCATTCAGGTAGAGAACATTTTAAAAATCCATCATTGTAGGACACTTTAAAATATGTATTTTTGTTATTGGTAAAGGTCCATACATCCTTTCCTACACCCATTTTGTAAGTTTGGATTTTATTTTATAATTTTGATTTATTTTAGTTTGTCTTTGTGATTTGTGTATTGCAGAGCCACTGCCCGAAATACTTGGCCCAACATCATTTTATAAACTTAAAAAGGCAGCAATTGCCACCCAATGTGCATGGAGAGGGAAAGTCGAAATCTCAAGATGGTAACTACCTCACCCCCCAAGAAAATGTTATTTTAATCGATCAATGAAATGTTTTAAACTTGTTAAATTATTTGGTAAGTTTATAAATATTACTGACAGGACTCAAAATAGTAGTTATTAAAGTGAGTTCACTTTTGAACATTTTTAGAAGGAAAAATGTACAAAGTTTAGATACCTAACACTAGCAGCACCTTATTGCTTATTATGGAAACTATGTTAAGGTTCTTCTTATTGCAAGTTCACCCCGTAGTCATTGCAGCATTGCATGAATATCACCACTTATACATTGTTAGTTTGCATAAATGTCAACATTTTAAGGAGGAATAGATGCCATGATTGTATTATTCTTGCGAGATATGTTTATGCGATATTTTCTTTTGAATTCCTTAGCAAAACTACCTATATTTTCAACCATGTGCTATTTAGTTTTGGAACAATTAATACTATCCCATTGATTTTTCATCCATCATTTTTATGATAATGTGTCACCCATACCTCCATTAAGAAATAAATAACTTAGAAAAGTATTTAGAATAAGCTAAATAATTATGAAAACGGTTGTGTCAAATTTGTTTCTTTGTTGAAATATCTCATACCCAAAGCTCTGCAGGTCCTTTGTCTGCTAGTGTGTTGTATATGCAGTTTTCTGTTTTTGATTTCTAGTTTAAAATTGTGAAACACAATCAAATGCTCTATTGTCTCTCTCCGTATCTAAGAAAGATTTGCAGCAGATTGCATAATCCTGCAGTTTCAGCTGTGCACTTGTAGTTTACTTGAGTATAGCACTGCTCATGACGAATAAGTACATTAGGAGTACAACTATCTGCGATAATTGAACCTTATAATAATAATAATAATAATAATAATAATAATAATAATAATAATAATAATAATAATAATAATAATAATAATAATAATAATAATAATAATAATAGTCTTAATAATAATAAGAAGAGTTTAAAGATCCACTGACGGTGTAAACACAGTCATCCAATCAAATTTTATAGTTTTGCCATATCATTAATTGCATTACTTTCAAAGTAATTTAATTAATAAATTACAGTTTTCACTTTCCATTCCCCCCTTTCTACAAACCAGATTGATGACACTCTTCTGCAACTTTTCATCTTTAACTTGCCTGGGCATTGCTGCAATTATTTAAAAAGTGCAATGAAAACGGGTGATTGATATGATACCATCCATGTGTGACACACAAACCACAAACTGTGGCCATGGCACCATCCTTCCTATTAAAAGAATGACAAAGAAGATGAACTAGAACCATTAGTCTGACACATATATGTGGGGTGTTGACTGGAAATCAGGGGTGGAGGTTATATGATGGTGGGATGTAAACATGGCGCCTACTAGAAATCACAGGGGGAGGGGGAGGGGGATTGTAAATAAATTCTCAATCTAAAATGATATGATGACAGAGTGAAATTTGTATGCCAAAGGTTTCAGAGTATGTTGTCACTCAAGAAACAAGATGAGGGTGGAGAGACGTGTAAGAGAACGTGGGGTTCTTGTGATTATTCAGTAAAAATTTTTAACAAATTAAAAATTACATGGTAAATTAGTGAATTATGATTTGATGTCAGTGTAAAACACCTATTACACTGTCTGCTCATATTCTTTATTCTCTAATAATAATAATAATAATAAATTAATTATCTGTCCATTTTGTTAGGATTAACAGACTGCTATTTTTCTGTCGGAAAGGTCATTTGTTTTAAAGCTCTGCTATTTTTTGGGTTGGAAAGGGCGTTTGTTTTAAAGCTCTTGTTATGATTGCTATTAATTATCTGTTCATTGATTGAAACTTTTATTTTACATTAGGCTGCAAGAGAAACTGGAGCTCTCCAAGCTGCCAAGAAATAGCTTGAAAAGCAAGTTGAAGATCTTACATTGAGGTTGCAGCTGGAAAAACGCACGAGGGTAGATAACTATTATTTTCAGTGTGAACTGCCAACTGTAATTGTTTTATTGTACCAGACTGACAGTTTTCCTGACCCATGTTAAGCATATTATTTAATTTATAAGATATTATTGTAGTAAGATTGGTTAGCTCTAGACAATACTTATCTGGAAACTTTAATTGGTGGACCAAACGTGTATTGTACATAATATATTTTTGTTTCTAGACACAAACACACTGTCAAGTATATCTTCCATTAGTGGCGGTTTTGTATATAATGTATTTTGATTCAACTATATAGGTCATTCGCTTGCAAAGCTTCTTAAATCTCTTGGAACAAATGTAGGTTGACATGAAAGAAGCAAAAAAACAAGAAAATGAAAAATTACAATCTGCTTTGCACGAGATGCAACTTCAGTTCAAAGAAACCAAGTCATTGCTTCAAAAGGAGCGTGACTGCGTGAGGCTGCAAAAAGAGAAGCAGAGACAGTGCCTGTCATACAGGAGGTTCCTGTTGTTGACCATCCTTTGTTGGAGAGAAGCTAACGGGTGAAAATGAGCAACTGAAGGTGAGCTGATTATGGGCATTAACACTTCCTCTTCACTGAAGAGTATATTTTATACTTTGAATTATTAATCACTTGCTGGAGTCCATTGCAGACCTTGGTGAGTTCATTGGAAAAGAAAATTGATGAAACTGAGAAAAGGTATGAAGAGGCAAATAAACTCAGCGAAGAAAGGTTGAAGCAAGTTTTGGATGCTGAATCGATAATAATCCAGTTCAAAACTTCTATGCAAAGGTTTTGGTTTCGAATTAACACTTTGTTGGTATCTCGTACATATTTAATTGATATAATTTAAAGTATCACCTGGCTAAAGTCTTTGAAGTACTTGCCATTTGTTGACCATTAAATTACAAAATGTATAAACATCTTGATCCTTTTACTTAAATTTTTGTAGTATTGAAGAGAAATTCTTGGATATGCTGAAAATCAAGTTCTTCGGCAACAATCTCTACTTAACTCGAAACCTACAATATTTTCATCCTCTATTTGTATTCTAGAGAAGGTCTTACCTAGGCACACAACTACTTAGGCACGATTTTTAGCCCCACACACATCAATCCAAAAAATTAATTGGAAAATATATTTGCCACATCAATTAATATCAATTCAATTATTTATTTTTTTTAATTTTATTTACTTATTGTGAGTGTGCCTAACAAATCATTATTTGGGCTTGTGCCCATATAGTATTTCTCATGCATTCTATATTTCAATGGGGATTTTTTTCAAAATAATGAAGTTGTTGCTGAACTCTTTTTGAAAGGTTATTTTAGGGTGTAAGAATATATTATTAAAATTTCGAAGATATATTTTAGGGGGTACAAAATTTTAAAATTAAAAGATATAAGTTTAAGGTTTCAAATTATTTTATTATATTCAATAAAAATACAGCCTTTTTTTTTAGTAATATAAAAATACAACTTTAAATGTATTGCTATTAGCACTATCATTTTAGGAGGACAACCTTGCATAAAACAAAAAATATGGGCCAAGCCCAATCTCTCTTTCATTGAACCAGCCTGCGTACTTACTCCTTTGACCCTCATTTTCTTCCTTCTCAAACCCTAAAAAATTGAAGTTACGTTGCTGCCAGTTTTTTGCCTCGTTTGGCCAAAAAAAAACCAGTTTTAATCATTTCCTCTACCATCTCTATCTTTCTATCCCAACGATATCACTTTAAGGAGTAGATCGAAAAATGGTAAAAATTTCAGATCAACATGCTAGCTTGTAGAGATAAAAGTATTTCATATCCTGCTCAAGCATTTGATATCCTGGTAAAAATAACTCGAGCATTTGATATCATGATGTTGGACATAAATTTGGTACTTATCAATTAAATATAATTGGTGGGTCCAACATTTATTTTTGGAGGTTATATTGTCAAAATAAAACTTTTAAAGGTGGTGTCGAGATCTAACTATGTCGAAGCAAAAGAGCGTTTCGAAGGCTGTGGAGGACACGTCCAGTTTTGGTTTTGCCAGGAGGCTATCGAAAGCGCGAAATCGAATCGAAAGATAGTTGGGCCAAGCCCAAAAAAGAAACAACAAACGGCCCAAGAGGCATTGGCGCGCGCTGAAGGAATGGAAGATGAAAATGGAGAACGTGGTCGACGTGGCAGATCGAAGAGCGTCCAGATGATCAAGAAACAGTTACCACTTCGTTGTAGTATTTATAGTAGTTTTTCATTCAGAACAGAGGTCACAAAATTTTATACAAACACTCTCTCTAAAATTCTAAGTACTCAGCGATCGAACGAAAGGAATTCAGAGGAGAAATGTATGCTTTGTGAACCATCTTTATTTGTAATTGCTTTTCATTCAATGCAATTTGCTTTCCAGTAATTTTCTTTAGTTTAATTCCAAATGCTTGCTCGAGAAACTGCTACTTCGAGGCGATTCGAATTAGTTTCTCTTGTATTTTGAAAACGTTTTAATTTCTAAGTGTTTGCTTTCCTTGTTAAAACGAACATTCGAACAGTTTTCTTAAATGAATAAAACACAAAATTGTCCTGAGATTTACTAGTTGATCTCGCGAGTTTAAATACTTAAACTAGCGGTTGTTTACCAAATTTCCACGTAAACAAATTGGCACGCCCAGTGGGACAGGTTTTGTGTTTATTCAAACTGTGTTCTTTTTATATTGTGGAATGAGAAACTTGTTACTTGCATATAACTGATGATAAGTTAGGTTATGGTTAAAACTACTCAAAGATCTAATCCTAGTAAAAATCAAAATTCTAGTGCGATGAGTAGCGAAGCAAGTTCGAGTGGTGGAGTCGATCCACCTCCACAGAGTTTAGGAACATCTGAGTTGGTAAATGTTCCAATATTCTCCAGTCCAACCATTTCGACTGTGCATGATGTTATTCCAACTTTGCCAATACCAACTATGGCAATTCCGTCCATGACTGCTGGTTTTGGACGTTCGAAACCACCATCAGGTCAGAATTTTATGTATGGGCCTCCCCCTACACTTGGCTTAGGGATGCCAGTTTTCGAATCTGATAGGTATACTTCGTCAAGGGTGACTCCCACACCCTTAACGACTGCGTCTGTGTTGTCTTTGAGGCAGCAAATGGATGAGAGCAACCATGAAATGGTTAATCTCTTAACACAACAAATTGGTACTGTGTTTAATCCATTAATTCAGAATACCAACGAGAGTTATCAAATGTTGGCATTTCAAATGAGTCGAATTGCTGATTTTTTTGGGACACCCCCACCACCTCCTAGAGTAAATCCTGTTACTCCACAAGTGATATTACCTGCAATGTCTTCGACTCCAGTACAGCAAAGGCCAACTTATGTGGCCAATGAAACAGTTCCTAACCCAACACCTACACCAGTTGTACAAGAGGAAACCCATTATCCTCACGAGGTTAATCAAATGCCTCAAGTAGTAAATCAAAATCCTCCTGTTGTCAACCCAAATCCACAAGTGGTTCATCAGAACCCCCCAGTAGTAATGGTTAGGAGGAACCAGGATCCTGATGAGGTAGTGCGAGAGGTTCAGAACAATAACTTACTTGGCCAACACAATTTGGCTAACATGGTCGAAACGATTTTGGCCCAAAATGGCCTAAACACGGGTTGTCGAAGGCCAAATTTTGTCTCTGCCTTCAATGAATACGTGCTGCAAACAGAGTTACCAAGAGGTTGGAAAGTCCCAAAATACACTAAGTTTGCTGGGGACACTAATGAGTCAACCGTAGAACATATTGCTAGGTATTTAGCTGAATCTGGGAATTTGGCAAATAATGAAAATTTGCGAATGAAGTATTTTCCTAATTCGCTTACCAAGAATGCATTTACTTGGTTTACAACTTTGCCTCCCAATTCGATCCATAGTTGGGCCCAATTGGAAAGAACTTTCCATGAACAATTTTATATGGGCCAAACTAAGATAAGCCTGAAAGAGTTAGCCAGTGTAAAAAGGAAAAACCAAGAGTCAATTGATGACTATTTAAATAGGTTTCGTTTGCTGAAGTCCAGGTGCTTTACTCAAGTGCCTGAACACGAGCTAGTGGAAATGGCTGCTGGTGGGTTAGATTATTCTATTCGAAAGAAATTGGATACCCAATACCTTCGAGACATGTCACAGTTGGCTGACAGGGTGAGACAAATCGAAAGGTTAAAAGCTGAAAAAGCTAGAAATTCTAAGTTTCAGAAAAAGAAAGAAATAGGTTTTGTTGACTCCTATGATAATGAAATTGATTATGAAATTAGTGATGAGTACTTAGATTTCGATGATAGTGATATTAATGTGGCTGAATTAAAGCCTGGGCCTTCTTACACTTGCAGGTTGTTGAGGCCGTCGAATGGAAAAAATCCAGTCGAACCAAAAAATGATAAGTTTGTTACGAAGACTTATACCTTCGACATTACTAAATGTGATGAAATTTTTGATTTATTGGTGACTGACGGCCAAATTATTGTGCCAAAAGATATGAAAATACCACCAATGGAACAAAGAAAGAAAAGAGGTTATTGTAAGTTTCATAATTATTTGGGACATAAAACTTATCAATGTGTTGTTTTCAGGGATTTGGTGCAAAAAGCGCTGAATGAAGGAAGGCTGAAGTATGCTGATAAGGCAAAGCCTCCAATGAAGGTGGATTCAGACCCTTTACCACCTGCTGATGCTACCTATGTCGAAGTCTATGACTGCAACATGGTTGAAGTTATGGATGCTGCTGCTCCAGTCAAGGCTGTGCCTGAAGAGGAGTATGAAAAGAGGGTGCGTGAGGTATATCCCAATGCTGAGGAAGAACTAGTGGACTTCCTGAATAGGTGCAAGCTGAAGAATGCTGAAGTGATGCTTTGCCCTAGATGCAGTGCTGTGTGCGACAAAGAGGCCACTGCAGGCCTTCAAAATGTTGTACCTTATGCTGAAAACAAGAGAAAATGGCCAAAAGCTAGGCCAAACCAAAAAGCTTGGCCTTACAAAGGGGCCAATTGGGGAAAACCCATTACCAAAGGCCTTTCGATCCAGCAAAGGCTAGGCCCCCAAAACACTTTCAAACCATCTGGGAGAGCACCTGTTAACCAATGGGTGAGTGGACAATACGTCACTTTCAATCGAAGGATGATGGAAAATGGAAGCTCTAGCAATGTCAACGTGAACATTGTAGCTGAACCCAAGGGTTCAAAAGTGGTAGCTGGAAAGGAAACAGTGAATGCTGCCACAGAAGTCAACAAATACTATTATAGGAATAACTATAAGGGAAAAAAATCCTATGACCCGCACTCAGTGGCGAAGGTTTCAGAGGAAGCAGAAGTTGACAGCAAAAGAGGCTGAGGCTGGGGGCAAGGTTGTTGCGACCCAGAAAGCTGAAAAGGTTGAAATGGCCAAGAGGCCAGCAAAAGAGAGGCTTTCGATAGTATTGGAAGAGCCAATAGCTGAAAATGCCCAAGGAGGGGCAGAAGGTGAAGATGACATGGAGGATGATGATCTCCTGGATGAGGGGTCTGATTTCGACGTTATGGTCAATGTGGTGTCCATTCTGCCTCTAGAATATGATGTGCCTACGGAAGTCAATGAGTTGGAAGAGGACTTCGAGGCCCTTAATTTGGCTGATCATAAGCCAATGTGTTACTATGTTATGCAGAATGGTTGTGTCGAAGAGCAAAAAGCTGTCTTCGAAAAGCCAAACCTGGGAATGCAGAACCACTTGAAGGCTTTGTTCATTAGGGCAAAAGTCAATGATGTGGGAATCAATAAGGTCTTAGTGGATGGAGGAGCTGTGGTGAATATCATGCCCCACTTCATGTTGAAGAAATTAGGTCTCTATGACACAGACCTTCATTCCCACAATGTGGTGTTGGCCAACTATGAAGGAAAAACTGGCCATTCCCTGGGGGCAGTGCAATTGGAAGTATGTGTTGGTAGCACGGTTCGAAAGACCTTGTTTATGGTCATAGCTGCCAAACCTAATTACAATCTGTTATTAGGCAGAGAATGGATACATGGTGTTGGAGCTGTTCCTTCAACCATGCACCAAAGATTAATCATCTGGAGAGAAGATGGTTTAGTCGAGAATGTGGAAGCAGATCAAAGTGCATATGTTTCAGAGACAGGCACTGTGACTTTACAGAACTTCGACAAAAACCTGGCTTCAATTGCTCCTTGTGGTGAGCAAGATGCTGCCTTCGATCCAAATGAAGTGGTGTCAAAAAATGTATACCACTCAGTTAAGTTGCATCCAACCCATGGCTTTTGTTGGGAAAGGGAAGACATAGAGAAACCCTTGTTTGAGGATGCACACCCACCAGTGTCTGGATGGGTCAACCATGATGAGTATGATGATTGAGTCCCCAGCATGGGATCGAATTACGGCTTACGCAGCCGAAAATAGAATCAAAATGGCCCTTGAAGCCATTAATGTTCAAGAAGATATGGCTGTCGAAGCCAATGGTGACTTAAGAGACGAACTGGCCTTGGAGGCTAGTGAGGTAAATGATGGAAAAAAGCAAAGGTTAGATTGTATCTATGATGATGAGCCTTTGGGTTTTGAAAAAGATCCACATAGTTCGATTCAAAGAATGCAAGCCCAAGATCCTTTGCAGGAAGTTGATATTGGAGATGACTCTGTTAAAAGGCTAACTTATATTAGTGCCAATATTGATCCAACCCTAAAAGAAAGAATGGTCGAGTTGCTTAAGAAATACAGAGACTGCTTTGCATGGGATTATAACGAAATGCCTGGGCTAAGCAGAAATCTCGTGGAGCATAGGCTACCCCTTCGACCAGACAAGAAACCTGTA
This sequence comes from Trifolium pratense, assembly GCF_020283565.1. NCBI lineage: Eukaryota > Viridiplantae > Streptophyta > Magnoliopsida > Fabales > Fabaceae > Trifolium > Trifolium pratense. The sequence continues at coordinate 45,559,710 of NC_060059.1, read as the reverse complement.
AAGCAGCTTCCAAGGAGGTTTGCACCGGAAATCATGACAAAGATCAAAGCAGAAATTGAAAGGTTGCTCAAATGCAAGTTCATTCGAACAACCAGGTATGTGGAATGGTTAGCTAATATTGTTCCTGTTATTAAGAAAAATGGATCACTTAGGGTTTGTATAGACTTTAGGGATTTGAATAATGCTACACCTAAAGATGAATATTCCATGCCTGTAGCCGAAATGCTAGTTGACTCAGCAGCAGGACATGAATATTTAAGTATGTTAGATGGCTATTCAGGTTATAATCAAATCTTTATTGATGAAGATGATGTGCCAAAAACCGCATTTCGTTGCCCTGGTGCTTTAGGCACCTATGAGTGGGTGGTGATGCCCTTTGGATTGAAAAATGCTGGAGCAACATACCAAAGAGCCATGAACTTGATTTTTCATGATTTTATTGAAATATTTATGCAGGTTTATATTGATGATATTGTTGTGAAATCCTCCTCCCAGGATGAACATATCGAACATCTTAAAAAATCGTTCGAAAGAATGAGAAAATGTGGATTAAAGATGAATCCACTAAAATGCGCTTTTGTGTACATGCAGGAGATTTCCTTGGCTTTGTTGTGCATAAAAAGGGCATAGAAATTAACCAAAACAAGACAAATGCTATCATGGAGACAAAACCTCCAGGAACGAAGAAACAGCTTCAATCCTTGTTAGGAAAGATCAATTTCTTGAGAAGGTTTATATCAAACCTAAGTGGCAAAGCTCAACCTTTTTCTCCACTGCTGAGGCTCAAGAAAGGTGATGTATTTGAATGGGGAACGGAACAACAAAAGGCATTTGATGATATCAAGGCATACTTGTCGAAGCCTCCAACTTTAATGCCTCCTATTCGAAACAAAGCAATGAAGTTGTATGTTGCAGCATCAGATTCGACTATTGGAAGCATGCTCGCACAAGAGGATGAAAATGGCGTAGAAAAGGCTATTTATTATCTAAGTAGAATCTTAAATGATGCTGAAACTAGATATAGTTCAATCGAAAAACTTTGTCTATGTTTGTATTTCTCTTGTACCAAACTTAAACAATACATCAAACCAGTTCATGTTTATGTTTACTCTCATTTTGATATCATTAAGCATATGTTATTAAAACCAATCTTGCATAGTCGAATTGGGAAGTGGGCTTTAGCTTTAACTGAATATTCATTGACTTACCAGCCTCTGAGGGCTGTAAAGGGTCAAATAGTGGCTGACTTTCTTGTTGATCATTCAGTGGTTGAAATTCCAATAACATATGTGGAATCTGAGCCTTGGGTGCTATACTTTGATGGCTCGAAGCACAAACATGGTACAGGAATTGGAATCTTGATCATTTCTCCTTTAAAGATTCCAACAAAGTTTAAGTACAAGATTAATGGAACATGCTCTAATAATGAAGCCGAGTACGAGGCTTTAATTGCAGGTCTAAAGATTCTTTTAGACTTGGGGGCAAAACATGTTAAAATCAGAGGAGACTCTGAGTTAGTAATAAAACAATTGGCAAAGGAATACAAATGCATTCAAGAACATTTGATGAAGTACTTTGTTATTGCCTTCTCGTTACTAAAACGATTCGATTCATGTGACATTCAACATGTGCCTCGGATCGAGAACCAAGAAGCAAATGATTTAGCCCAAATTGCTTCTGGCTATAAGGTAACAGGGAAAAGATTAGATGAGTTAGTTGAAATTAAAGAAAAACTAATCTCATGTGAGGTAACACCCCATCAGCTGGGGGCAAATGAACCAAGTGTCGAAATGGAGTCAGAAATGGCAGATGCACACTTTGATGAAGTGATGACTGAGATCTTCGTGATTGACAATTTGGCTGACAATGATTGGAGGCAACCCATTGTTAAATACATAGAAAATCCAATAGGTACAGCCGATAGAAAGGTTAAGTATAAAGCCTTGAGTTACACAATCATGGGAAATGAGCTATTTAAGAAAACACCTGAAGGAGTTTTATTAAAGTGCCTCAATGAGAATGAGGCGTATGTAGCAATTTCAAATGCTCATAGTGGGGCCTGTGGCGCCCATCAAGCAGGCCACAAAATGAAATGGCTTCTGTTTCGACAAGGTTTGTATTGGCCTTCCATGCTTAAGGATTGCATAGAATACGCGAAAGGCTGTCAAGAGTGTCAAAAACACGCAGGGATACAACATGTCCCAGCCAGCGAGTTGCATTCGATTATCAAACCTTGGCCTTTTAGAGGCTGGGCTTTAGATTTAATTGGTGAGATTAGGCCTGCGTCATCAAAGAACCAACAATATATATTAGTTGGGATCGACTATTTTACCAAATGGATAGAGGTTGTTGCCCTAACAAACGCGGATCAGGAAACAGTGATCAATTTTATCCAAGACCATATTATTTATAGGTTTGGGCTCCCTGAGACGATCACTACAGACCAAGGAACAGTGTTTGTTGGTCGAAAGATGCAAGATTTTGCTGAACAATCAGGTTTTAAACTAATGACTTCGACGCCTTATTACGCTCAAGCAAATGGCCAAGTTGAAGCGGCCAACAAGGTCATAATTAGTTTAAGGGTAAATGATCATTTACCCCCCTGCAAAATAAGCAAATTTTCGTTTACCCCCCTGTGCATATTTTTTTTCTGTTTACCCCCCTGCAAAAAATAAATTCTCTCATTTTGCCCCCTGGCTGTACAGCAGGACATGTGACTGTGCAAATCTGCTGACGTGGCTTGTACACATGGAAAAAATCATTTATATTTTTTTAAAAAATTCCACGTCAGATATTTTTTTTTATAAAAAATAATTTTTTTTTCCTACAAAATAAAAAAACCAATTTTCTTATTTTCTTTTCCCAAAATTAAAAAAAAATTCCTACAAATAATTTTTTTTCCTACAAAATTTTAAAAATTATATTTGTTTTCCTACAAACGAATTTAAAAAAAAAATTCCTCCCAAAATAAAAAAACGAATTTTCTTATTTTACTCCCAAAATAAAGATTTACTCCGAAATAAAGTTTATTTCCAAATTAAATATTTTAAAGATTTATTTTCAAATCTCTTTAAATTAAAAAAAAAAACATAATCTTTAATTTTTAAAAACAAAACTTTATTTTTTTTGTTAATCTCTTTGAATTAAAAAAAAAATAGAAGAAGAAGTTTTATTTGTGTTTTCCTCTTCTACCAAAATTATATGTGATATTAAATTATGCAGCAAAAAAAATTAAGCAAAATTATGCTTCAATTCTTATGTGATATTAAATTGTGCAGCAACCTTAGCTTGTACTATATCTGCAGCACTAAATTACGCAGACAAAAATAAAGATTCTATTTTTTTTAATTAAAAGATATTTGAAAATAAATCGTTAAATTCTTTATTTTGGGGACAAAATAAGAAAATTTAATTTTTTATTTATGCAAAAATAGTTATTTTTGTACGAAATCTTTTATTTTTTTTTTATTTAGTAGGAAAAAAATTATTTGTAGGAAATTTTATTTTAAATTTTGGGAAAAAAAAATTCGTTTTTTTTTTGTAGGATTTTTTAAAAAAAAAAAAAAATTATGTGACATGGAATTTAAAAAATAAATATAAATGATTTTTTCCACGTGTACAAGCCACGTCAGCAGATTTGCACAGTCACATGTCCTGCTGTACACCTAGGGGGCAAAATGAGGGAATCTATTTTTTGCAGGGGGGTAAACAGAAAAAAAATCTGCATAGGGGGGTAAACGAAAATTTGCTTATTTTGCAGGGGGGTAAATGATCATTTACCCTTAGTTTAATTAAGAAACATGTTGCTCAGAAGCCAAAAAATTGGCATAAGACCTTGGGCCAAGTCCTATGGGCATGCAGGAATTCTCCTAAGGAATCAACAGGTTCGACACCTTTTCGACTAACGTATGGTCATGATGCTGTGTTACCTGTTGAGATAATGATGCAGTCAATTCGAGTGCAAAGGCAATGAGAACTACCTCCTGACCATTATTGGAATTTAATGTTAGATGAATTAACAGACGTGGAGGAGGAGAGGTTACAGGCGTTGGATGCTTTGATTCGACAAAAGGAACGAATTGCTAAAGCATATAATAAAAGGGTTAAATCCAAACTCTTTGACGTAGGAGATTTAGTTTGGAAAGTTATCCTTCCCATGGACAAAAGAGATCGAGTCTTTGGAAAATGGTCACCCAATTGGGAAGGGCCATTTAAGATTTCTCAAGTATTGTCAAATGGAGCTTATGAGATTGAAGAGTTAACTCCTGAGAAACGTTCAGTCAACATGAATGGCAAGTATTTAAAGAAATACAAGCCAATGTTGCAAGAAATATGCATAAAAAATGAATAACGCAAGAACAAAAATTGCGAAATGGTAAAAGAAAATGCCAAGAATAAATTTTTATTCATAAAAAAAAAAAATCAACAATACAACCAATCATTCAAGAATATTCAAGAAAGCACAAGAACTGGTTGAATGTTGAAGGGTAACCATTTAAGGTTTACCCTGAGCTTGAGCTCCTTCATCCTTTGAATCAGAATTGGAGAGTTCTGAGATCTGAGAGTCTTCATCCTCAGAAGAAGGAGTCGGAGTTCCTGGGTATTCTTCGTCAGGCTCTAGGGTGCTGAGGAACTCAAGGTAATCCTCATCTTCATCATTTGAACTGGAGCTTGAAGAGTCAGAAGAGAGAATGATGGTTTCCACTACCTTAGCTGTTGCCGGCCTAGGGCGAAGGATTCTAGTGCATGGAGGTTTGGAAGCTGGAATCTTGATTCATCCCCTTCCAAGAGGACGTGGCGTGTTTGAGTCCGGGGTGGAAGAAGAAGGATTTTTCTTGTTATCCATTCTTTGTTAAGAGATGTTGATGCGTTAGTTTGTGTAAAGTGATGAGCAAAAGAGTTGCAGGGCGTGAGTATTTATAGAAGGATTTAACACGCGTTAATGTTTAGGCAGTTACAACCAACCATGGTCAGTTTGCATAGGGAAATGCCATGGCATTAATGCCCAAAGCCGTGTAGTTAATTATGTTGACTGCTTTGGAAACATGTTCGCTTCATTCCTTACAAAATGCCATTAATAAGGCTTGGGATAATGACCCAAAAAGAGGAAAACAAACAACAACAAGGGAATAAAATACTCAGCCAATATATGAACATGCAGCATTAAAAAGCCAAAAAGGGCATACATTCAAAAGGCATGCCCGAAATTGTTCGACATTTGCTAGTGTTAAAAGATTCACAATTACAACATCCAAAAGAGAAAAAACTTAAGACTAAAAAGAAAATTTACAAAGTCAAGGTTGTTGTTGAGATGGTGAAGGAGGCTTTCGATTGGCTGCTTGGAATTGGTAATACTGAGTTCGAATGGACACCAGTTTACGTTGTAGCATTTCTTTATCACTAGCAAGATGCTCAACCCGCTTCTGAACAGCTAGACCATCACTGTAATGTTGGATGCCTTCACGTGCTAGCTCATCAAGCTTGACCTTTTGTGCTTCGATAGCTACTGCAGCTAGTTTTTCCATCTTAGCCTCTTCTTGTCGAACCTTTTCCTTCAACGCTTCGATTTCAGATTGCCATTGAGCAATATTGTTTTCACAAGCCACAAGTTGCTCGAGAGCTTCATCAGAGGCAGCTTTGATAGTTGTGACTTCTGCATTGCAATTATTAGCTTGCTCGAAATGGTGTTGCTGTGTTGCAAGCAGAGATGTCAGAAGGTTGCTGGTCCTGGTTAAGAGTTGAGATTGACTAACGAACTGTTCTAAAAAGGTTTCAGCCTGAGTCACTAGAAGGAACATTGCTTCGTTAGTCCTTGGGTTCTGCAGCTTGCGGAAAAGGGCTTTGATGTTGTAGTATATAGAAGAATCACGTTCAAGCAGGCCCATCATATCCCCATTAAGAATCTCTCGCCTAAATCTGATTTCATGCTCAAACTGTTCTTGCGCAAGTGCATCTTCCTTACCCTCTGTGTCCTTAACAGCGGAGCTAGAGGCGCCATGACTTGATAAAAGCTTGTTGAGTGCATCTGCTGGAGTTAAATCTTTTAACTCTTTGGCAAGTTCAGCTGGCAAGACAACAGTAGGAGGTGGCTTCGACACAGAGGTTCCCTCTTCACCAAGTGAATCACCAATGTAGGAGTTACCATCATCGGAGTCGAAAGTGTCAGCACTGGTTGAACTGGACTCATGGTTTGACCCACTTGGTTGTGGTTGATTGGTAGTGGAATGTTCGCCATCAACTGTTGGCCTCTGTTCAGTGGAAATGTTGGCAGCAGGGTCAGCTTGAAGGTTGGTTGGAGGATCATTATCAGTTAATACTTGGGCAGGATTTGTCAAAGGATTTTGTTGCGGTAGGCCTTGATCAAGTTGGTCCTCTTCATTGTTAGGCTTAAGGGTATCATCTTCGAAAACGCGGTGAGGCGAGCCAGGAGCTTTGGGTGGTGATGAGGTTTCAGTAAGGATGGCCGTTTCGACAGGCTGAGGAGATGGAGATTTTTCTAGCACACCTTCAGGCTGCGTACCACTTGGTCCTTCGATCACCCCTTCAGCCGCTTTGCTAGGAGCAGGCTCATCTTGAGGAATAACTTGGGCAGAATTTTGTGGCTGAAATAAATGAAGCCATGAAAGAATAAGTGACACAGTCAAGAGCTGAGGAAGTAATAAGAAGTGAAAATGGCTTACTTGGGCTTGATGGGTAACAGAAGCTTCAGGCTGTGGAGTTGTTTCTTTTGCAATAGCAGAAGCCTCGACAACAGTAGCTGCAGCAGGAGATTTTCTGTGTTTCTTTTTCTTCTTCTTTTTCTTCTCTGATTGCTCTAGAGGAGGGTTCTCAGGTGATGCGAGAGTATTAGGTTGTGCCTCAATTTCAGAGGACTTTTGCTCAGGAGTACCTTCTTGGTTAGATTGGTGTTCCTTCTTCTTCTTCTTCTTCTTCTTTTTCTTCTTCTCATCGGTAATGGGTTCAGCATTATGAGGGAGATTTTGAGTAGTGGCAGTGTTAGTCTGCTCAAGGATGGTCGAGAGAACAAGAATATCCTACAGGCCACAGTTCAGTAAGTTCACATTCAAGACAAAAGAAAAAGAAGTCTTTGGCTAAACGGATACCTTATCTGGAGCACTCGAACAAGTGGCTGGAATAGGTCTTTGTTTCTTCGAAGCAGAAGGAGTTTCAGTCGAATGGGACCTTTTGCGCGAGGCAATCTGGAAAGGGCATATCAAAGTTAATATGGAAATACTACAAAAGTGTGAGAAGCCACAAAAAGGTAAATACTTACCTTTAGCTCAACCTTTGGTGGTGGAGGAAGAGGTTTGTTAGAATTGCTAGAACCTGCCTTCGACTTACTCCCTGCATTGGAGAAGTATGTATGAGAGAAAAGCACGCAAGATAAAAAATTGTGTAAACAAAAGTCGAAGCAAAAAGAGTACCTCTGGCGTTCGGCTTCGACTTAATTTTGTTCAAAATAGATGAGTCAAACCCATCAGAGATAGCAGCAAGCAGGGCAGTCTTATTAACCAGGCGTCCTTCATAGTGTCGAGACCACCAGTTAAAAAATTCCCTAGTGCAGGCATGTGAGGGAGCAAAGTCGAATGGGGTAAGCTCATAAGAAGGCTGATTAAAATGGTTCAAGAACGAATGAAACTGTGGTTCTGTCATGCCATGCTTGCCTAAGCAAACCTCCCTCTCTTCCAAATATATGCTCTTAGGGAGTATTTGAGTTAAGCCAAATTGGCGAGACACTAGGTTTGGGAAGTAGCCAACTAACCCAAAATCTCCAGAAGTCAAGCCAATTCGACAAGACAAGACTGTGGGCATTAAGTAAGCACTCCAAATGCTGTTGGTGACCATCTCAAACTCTGGTGGAGAAGGAAATGTGTGAGTAAACCAAGGGGGGCCAAGTGGCCTATCCACAAAAGGAGCAAAGCTAGGCTTGAATTTCTTCAGGCTGAGAAAAGCATTAAAGTATTGTTGGAAGGCCACATCATAACTAAGGCCTCTTTCCCTAGGAACCATCCTTGCCAGCCTGGTGCCTTCGATTTGGCGTGTTCTTGATTCCTCATAGTATGGCTCAGGTAGGAAAAGGTCAAGTTCAGTATGAAATGTGGCAGTTAACCACAATTGCAGCAACCAGAAGGGGCCAGCACCTAAAAAGGTAGATCCATCGCCTGTTCTCTTAAGGTGTTCACAAGCACCCCTCATGGATTCATAAAGACATCCAAGAACAAGTCGAGCAAAGTTGAATTGCTGACATTCATGTAGTTGAATGGCCATAGGGATGAATTTCTTGGCTATTTGGAGAGATTGAGTGCAGAAGACATACTGCGATAGCCATAGGGTTAAGAAAGCAACATGCTCTTCGTCACTCACTTCATCACTAGTCTTTCGATTTTCCACAATGTATTTGGAGTAAGACTTGTTTCGAAAATCGAATTTGATGGTGTCGGAAGCTTTACAAGGATCATAAGTGTCGCCAAGAGGTGATAGGCCAGTAATGGCAGCAACATCTAGCAGTGTAGGAGTCATCATGCCACATTCAAAGTGAAAGGTGTTGGTGGAAGACTCAAAGAAGTGTAAAGCAGCAATAATCATCTCTTGCTGGTATTTAAGGCCTGTCCGAGAAAGTTGAATAAGGTCATAAATACCACAGGCTTGCCAGATGTCAGCTTTATCACGTTGTACCCTGTCTAACCAGCCAAGGTATTGGTCATTCAAAGAAGGAGCCGATCGAAACACCCTGTTAGGCGCTTTGATGTAGCTAAAATTATAGGGTTCACTAATGAAAACCCTAGGAGCACAAGGTTTATAAACAGGAAAAATAGACAGAACCTTGGAATTCCGGCTTTTATCACTTGGTTTGGGTCCCCCAAACGCATGCACAAGATTATCAACAGAATAAGGAAAGATTAATTGGCTTTCCCAAAACTTTTGTAAGTCCAGACGCAACGATGGTTCTGGAACCACATCCTCGTCGTAAGAAGAAAGCGTGGCGGTGGTCCATTTACCGGCGTAAGGAAGGGTTTTTCCAATGTCTGAACCTGACGCCATTGATGAAGGTGTAAAGATTGTGTAAAAGAACGGTGATTAGGGTTGAATTTGGGAATCACAAGTTGTTTGAGACAGTTTAGTAAAATCCGAGTGAAGGGAAAGTTGATGATTTGGTGATAAACAGAGTGGTGGAAATAGGAAGCCTTTTGGAAGCAAGAATTCAAGAAAGAATCGCAGAAGATGAAGAAGAAGATGAACAGTTGACAGAGCAAAAATTGAAAAAACGCAATAAAGGGAGGATCTAGCTATTTATAGAGGCACGCGATCTGAAGGATAAAATAATCCGAAAAGGGAAAATAACAAATTTTTCAACTTCCTATATTGACAAGTGTCCAAATCCCTTGACAGGTGAAAAAAAAAAGGGGAAAACAAATTTTGGAGCCAATCCAAAGTTTTGAATGGCAGCCTAAACGATAGGAGAGATAAATGGAAAAGAAAGATATCCATTAATACTTTCAAAAACGCCACTTCCTCTTTCGATAGACACGGTCGAAAATGGCATTTTTGGGGGGCAATTTGTTGGACATAAATTTGGTACTTATCAATTAAATATAATTGGTGGGTCCAACATTTATTTTTGGAGGTTATATTGTCAAAATAAAACTTTCAAAGGTGGTGTCGAGATCTAACTATGTCGAAGCAAAAGAGCGTTTCGAAGGCTGTGGAGGACACGTCCAGTTTTGGTTTTGCCAGGAGGCTATCGAAAGCGCGAAATCGAATCGAAAGATAGTTGGGCCAAGCCCAAAAAAGAAACAACAAACGGCCCAAGAGGCATTGGCGCGCGCTGAAGGAATGGAAGATGAAAATGGAGAACGTGGTCGACGTGGCAGATCGAAGAGCGTCCAGATGATCAAGAAACAGTTACCACTTCGTTGTAGTATTTATAGTAGTTTTTCATTCAGAACAGGGGTCACAAAATTTTATACAAACACTCTCTCTAAAATTCTAAGTACTCAGCGATCGAACGAAAGGAATTCAGAGGAGAAATGTATGCTTTGTGAACCATCTTTATTTGTAATTGCTTTTCATTCAATGCAATTTGCTTTCCAGTAATTTTCTTTAGTTTAATTCCAAATGCTTGCTCGAGAAACTGCTACTTCGAGGCGATTCGAATTAGTTTCTCTTGTATTTTGAAAACGTTTTAATTTCTAAGTGTTTGCTTTCCTTGTTAAAACGAACATTCGAACAGTTTTCTTAAATGAATAAAACACAAAATTGTCCTGAGATTTACTAGTTGATCTCACCAGTTTAAATACTTAAACTAGCGGTTGTTTACCAAATTTCCACGTAAACACATGCTCAATATGTTTTTCATAATTTTACATACTACCAAGATGTCACTATAGGTTGCACATCGAAGAAATAACCACTACAGCCCTTACATAATCCAAATAGTAGAATGACCATCGAACTAATAAACACCTTTCTTCATGGAGACTGCAAACAGGGGCGTCTCTGAGTTTTAGGAGACTCTGTGCAAAATTTAAAAGTGGCTCCTTAATAAAAAAAATTATCGATTTAAATTGTATATAATATAAAAAAAATCATTTTTATTCTTGTAATCATATAAATTATCAATATTAAACCAATTGCATTAAATCAAATAGAACAAGAAATACAAAATAATTATCTTTGTATTAACATAAAAAAGGAACATCTTAATCTAAGATTGTTATGAATAATTTGGTGGATGTCCATTAAGCATTGACCCATTCCACTGGCCCATTATATTGTCATATAAATAGGACTTGTATTGTCATGTAAAGATACATCTTGATGAGAATAATACAATCTCTATTCTTTCTCTCTTCTCTTCTTCTCTCCTCTATACTTATATATTATTACTATTACTTATATTTCATAACACGTTATCAGCACGAGCTTACCAACTGAGGTACACAATTCTTATTCTATTTTTATGAAATCACAAGTAGTTTTTATTTTTGATTGTTATATGATTATGAATCGTTTGAACCTTGTATACAAAGATCAAATAATATTAATTAAAATTAAAAAAATAAATAAGCATCATTTCTTTATGTATTTAATTGATTCAATGTTGTTTACGCTTCGTGATATCCGACATTTGTATGGTGAAGCATAACACTTTGATCATTAATATTACATAAAATGTTGATCAATTATTTATTTATTTATAATATGTATTTTGGATGTTTGATATTGTTTGAGTTTCGTGACCGACAATAGTCTGGTGAAGCATCATTATGCTTCGTGACCGACACCTGTATGGTGAAACATCGACACTTCGATCATCCAAAAGAACATAAACATGTTTAAGAATTCATAATCTTGGTTCCTGAAGAACCTAGAAAGTTAATACATGAATTCCTGAAGAATTCATAATTTTGGTTCCTAAAGAACCTATTCTTAGTTCCTGAAGAACTTAGACATTTAATACATGAATTCCTGAAGAATTCACAATCTTAGTTCCCGAAGAACTTAGAAAAAAATTAATTTTGTTCCTGAAGAACTTACGAAATATCATCATTTATCATCATGCATCCCTAATGGATTGAACATCAAAATACTTTTATGTGTTATATAGTTCCTGAAGAACTAATAAAACAACTTCTTTTTCTCTTCAATGAATTCAAGATGAATTCAATATTTCTACATTCTTGAAGGATTGTAAATTGATAGTGATTTATTATATAGTTCCTGAAGAACTCAATGGATAAAATTGTAAAATTCAATTGCTAAGTAAATTTCACATAAAGCATGTAGCATGAATCGCACCGTTTGTTTTTACGACCTGCAGTAATATAAACAAAGGTCAATGGCCGTATTGATTTTTCCGTTAAAAATTCTAAATTAAGACAAATCTTCATATTTAATATTGTTTCCAAATATAACTATCAATGTTTTATTTTTTTTTTAACAAAAAATATATTCCTTATGTATCGTTTTTTTTTTTTTTTTTTATAATTGATTTTGTTTCCATATACCAATTATCATACTTTTAACAAAAGAGATAGAAACTAATTAAGTACCTAATATAAGTTATGTTTACATTTGTTTATGAATTCTGTCATATTAAGAAAATATTTTTCTTCCGTAATAAATCAATTTAATTGATATTTTTTTTCTTTTGGAAATAAAATTATAATTCATACCTTAATCATATCTTTTTTCTTTTGGAAATAAATTTAATTATAATTTATACCTGGAATATTTTTTTTATATATTCAATTCAAGAATTCAAGAATATTTGTTTGATATTAATATCATATCCTTGATTTATGGAATTTGAATTTATTTTGTGAAATTTTTAAATATTTGGTGTTGATTGAATCTGAGAACTGAGAATCATATATAATTTTAAACTATATTAATCTCACGATTTGATCCTAAAATATTATATGAGAAACTCTTTTTTACTTTAAAAGTTGTAACACTAATGTTAATTATTTTGTTAAAGTGTTCTATTTGGAAATTTATTTTAGGCTCAATTTTGTTAATTATTACACCAAATTTTTTTACGATAATTATTACACCAAATGTTATTTATATGAATATTTGTAAATATTTTGTAAATTTTATATTGTCTTATTATTTTGAGGAACTATTAAGACAATTGAGTATTAAATTATCCTTACATTGATTTATTATAAGAGTTTTTCTTTTATTATTATACATTGGTTTGCCGTTGATTTGTGGCTATTTGAGATGACTTGTAAAGTCATCAAAATTTATTGGCTCCATTTGTAAGGAAGAATTCGAGTGGCAACCTGAAGTTTGCTTGTAGCTCATTTATATAAATGTACCAATGATTGGTAAAGGCACTCACTCGCTAATATGATGAAACGTTTTTAAACGGACATAAAATGACAATAGTAACAATTCAGCCCAATAATAAGGGAGATGTTGATTTGCAGAACAATTGATTGCATAAGTATAATCTTCTTGTCATTCATATATGAATATCAATATGGAAACAAGAAATGAAGAGATGTTGGATATCTCTATATATTACTACACATATTTTGGATAAATTAAGTGTAATGAAAAAGTTATAAACCAGAAGTTTATACTACACTTTTATATATAATAATGCAATTGAAGCACAAATTATTGTAAACCAGAAGTTTACAAATCATATTAAATTTATTGTTGGCAATACCGGTTGGGTCATCCCGGATTTATTATGATGGGAAAAAAAAAACTATAAATATATAGTGAAGGGCCTGAAGTTCCTTCATTCTAATAATTTTTATAGGTTACTAATTCCCAAAAGAAATTGATAATTTGAGATTTTTGACCATTTAGATATTTTGTGACTTGAATTGATGCATCAACTAAATTGGTCACATGCATGTTTACTCACAACCAGAAGTTTGTGAGTTTGTTTTCGCAAATAGTTTTGCTAAGATCTCATTTTCTAAATTCTTAGAAAATATTTGATAAGTATCGTATGTCAATTGAAATCGATATCAAATAGAATATGATCATACAAAAAATGGACTAGAAGATCCATTCTTTAGACGTCTAAAGTAATTACATGATTGATACTTATGAGATCATAACTTCTAATTTATATTTTGGGAACATTCAAACATGTATATTGAGATACTAATTCGCATCAAGCCAACTAGTTATTATAAGTTCTCCCCTAATTTACAATTTGAACTTTGTTTATAAACATGATTCCCATGTAAGCATTGTTGGATGTGTTGTGTATGTGCAATTGCTCCAATAGAATGCATTTAAACGGTTCTTAAAGAATATTGGGAAAATGTATTTGATATGAATCTCCATCTATTATAAATCATCTTGAGCCAAAAATTGGAGAATTATTTACAGCCCTGTAGGCTGATTTTCAAGTGATGAATTAATTTTCCCAATATAGTGATGAATTAATTTTCCCAATATTAGGGGGGAGAATAAGCAGCTGAAAAATATGAACCAGAAGTTCAAATGAATCACTTGAAATAAATTAATGTTATTATCTCACATTGATCCTCATAGTTTGAATCAAATGTTCAAAATATAAATCATTTGCAAAATTTATGAGATCAACTATTAGCTGCTAATGCTCCAAACAAAATGGATGTCCCTGTTGGACAATCTTATTTTGCAAATCAGTATTAACCACCCTGAAGTGTGGTAGATCAGTCGGTTCCAACGATAAAAATCCTCAAATAAGAAAAGAAGCTAAAAAGAAAGATGACCCAAGTGAGGATATGAAAACTTCAAAAGAGTATTTGACATAATTGAGTTTTAAGTTCCAGAAGAACTTCTCAGGTACCTGAAATTTATGATAATAAAGAAATCTTGACGAATTATGTCATGAATGAAAATTATGTCATGAATGGAATATGATGGAACCGAAAGGAAGTCAACGTTGATGATATTTTTATATATAATATAGCGCTATTTGTGAAAAGAGTTAATGAGGATCATGAACTAAATTCTATTGAGAATTATAGACAATGATTGTCTAAATGAAAACGCAATTGCTACGTAATTAAAATCACTTTGCAAAGTGAAGATTTTTGGACCAGCAGTCCATACACCTGAAGATGTAAAACATGATAGATACGAATTAATTTTCGTGTGAATAGAAAATGTTGACATACAAACATTAAAAGCTTGATTTTTTTATTCAAGCATATTGGTAAAAGTTTGCCATTGAATGTGAAGAGAAATATTTACCTGAAGTGAAATCAAAATCATTCTCTTACTTGATTAAGTCTTACTTGATTAAGTTTATTAACACATGGAAAATTCAATTTATTTGAAAAATGTGTCACGATATATTTGTATGGCTCACTTGTTAGTGTGAATTATATAAAACTCATTGAAGGATTTAATTTCCACGAGACATACATTTCAAACTATTTGAGAAAAGAAAATATACAAATATTTAAAGTTTGACTCATTATTAAAGAATAATGATAAACGTCTATCATTAATTTTCAAGAGGCATATTCACCTGAAGTGAATTCAGAACTTCTTTATAATTGATTAGGTTTAGTATATGTATTTGAATGGCTCACTTAATAATGATGATTACATGAAAATCATCTCACTTGATAATTATATGAAAATCCCAAAAGGATTTAATTTTCGTGAGACACATATATCAAACTATTGGAAAGGTGACTTAATAAACATGAATAAGTCTCCTTAAATACTCGAGCAATATATATGCATGTTGTATAATATTCTTGTTGAATATTTCCAAGTGAGAAATATGAAAATGACAATTTGTTCATTTTAAGAAAATAGTTGGCAATGAATTTTTTATCTATCTATGTTGATGATAAAAATATCATCAAGAGACTCCTTAAGAGCTTGAAATATTGTTATTTCTTACAAAATAAGTATTTGAAGAATATTTTAGAGTTCGAGTAAATAATGAAGAACTAATTGGTCCTGAAGTACCACATTTTAGTTCAATTGGGGCCAAATACATTATGGACCTATTATTTGTTGTCAATATATCATCAAGTATATATTTTGTTATTTTAGATATGCAGGTAATTTGTTTAATCCTCGTAAAGGTATAGATCACAAACAAACTATATGTTCACATGAAGAAGTACAATTACTCATGGAGATCTATGAAACAAACAACAATAACAATATCATAAAGAAGAAAAAAAATGACGAGGAAAGTTGAGGAGTATAGAAGATAAATCAAGAATGTGATTTGGTTGAAGTGTGTCTTCATCAGATACAAGAATTTGAGGCCCGATGCCGTCGCACTGCACATGTGTGCAAGCCGGCTCTGCCTGCAAACCTAGCACCTTAAACAAGAAATGCCACAAGAAGCTAGTACACCCAGGTATTAAATTCCAAAGATATAATACCTCAGATTAGATGCCTAACATCACAATCAAATAGGAAACTTTAAACAAAATCATCGTCAAGAGCCAAGAACGCAGAACTACATCTATGTTAATAGTTGTTGTTTTATGCAAAATAAAGAAGGAAAAAAAATCCAAAAGTAAAGTACTTACGTATGAAGATGTAGAGTCCCTGAAACAACATAATTACCTTCAACCGCGCCACCAAACAAGCCAATGTGTCCCAAAGTTCCTTCCTCTCCCACTGTCGGCACGGCCGTCGTAGTCCATCTCCATATCTCCAAAATCGCATCCACCACTGTATACCATGGCGCTGGCCTTCATCCATCAAGGGATTCAAATAAGTGAACTTTCAGAATCGAGATAAGAGGTGAAGATCATTGGTTAACGAGAGATAAGAGACTTTAGGGTTTGTGCTTGT
Organism: Trifolium pratense; assembly: GCF_020283565.1. Taxonomy (NCBI): domain Eukaryota; kingdom Viridiplantae; phylum Streptophyta; class Magnoliopsida; order Fabales; family Fabaceae; genus Trifolium; species Trifolium pratense. The sequence goes on along the minus strand of NC_060059.1, from coordinate 45,543,417 downwards.
AGACTGATTTGTCAATTTTTTAGTAAAACTTCTTCGCCCAAAGAAAATAGGATTTAATTGATATGCATTGACGGCGTAAAATAATTTTACATTGTCATTCAATACCAACCATGTTTTCCGCCACATCACCCCACTTCACCCCATTTTCTTGACATGACATGGCAAAATGATGGTTATTTATTGAACGATGGTGTAAAAGTATTTTACACCGTCGGTGCCTATCAATTAAACTCAAGAAAATAAGAGAACTATATTAATCATTTTTTTAAACCAATTATCATCTATACTATATTTATACAATATTATTATATATAAATATGATACATGAGTTTTGGTGTGGACTTTTCACAATACCAATAATACCCTTGCTTTTTTTTAGCAACAAAAATCTTTTATTAACAAATTCACAATAACACAATACATGTTTTTTTTTTGTTTTGAGCAAGAAAAATCTTTTATTAACAAACTCATCATAACATAAGACATGTATTTTTTTCTGACATAAGTTTGCATAATAGACACATACAAATGCAAAACGCACTCTGTCTGACCTCTAGTATTAATTATAATAATAATAATAATAATAATAATAATATTGTAACTAAAAAATATTAATAATAATATATGATTTTTTTTTTGTGATTGAAAAAAAAACATTTGCGTCAAATATGCCAATCGCTAATAATTGTTCTCCAATTTAGTCTCTATAATTATGTAGCAACTGATTTAGCGAGCAATATTTTTTTGACTTTCACACTCGAAATTTTGGTCTCTAATCCGGTCTTTTAGGGATGACGATGGGTAGGGTATGGGTAGGGTACTATAGTACTCATGCCCATACCCGCAGATTGAAAAAATACTCGTACCCATCCCCATACTCGCGTGGGTAACAACTTTTGCCCCCATCCCCATATCCTATGGGTAAGTACCCATACCCGCACCCGTTACCTGCATTTTTACTAAAAATAAATTGATCAGTTATAAAATATCATATCATTTTAACAGAATTAAAAAATTTCAAAGATTTTAATATTGACTAATGAAAATTATAAACAAAATTATTACCAACCTTATGTTAAAGTTTATATTTATGTTAAATATTCACTTTATTTTTGTATAATTTTGTTATAAATAAATATTTTTATTAAAACATGTAATAGTTTAATAGTGTTGTATTGTTTTAAATTGATTTACATATATTATTATATAATAATATAAATAAAATAAATAAAATAAATAAATATATATTATATGGGTATGGGGCGGGGTGGGTACTAAGGTACCCGCACCCGTACCCGTTCATTTTTTCGGGTAATTACTCATACACATGTCCGTACAAAAAATGCGGGTTTTTACACTACCCGTTGTGGGTAATGATATGGATGTGGATCGTTTGTGAGCAATTCTCAACCCATAGGAGGCCACTTGACCTTCAACCATCGAGGAACAGTGCTTCCAAAGCAACTATTTTAGTGGTTAATCTCATATACTATAAAATAAATGTAGAGAAGTAAGAATTTGATAATTAAACTTTGACTTTTTCAATATACTCAATCCCTTCCAAAATATAAATAAAAGTGAGTCAAAGAAACTTGATGTATTGGTTAAAAATTTAGACCAAATATATTCAGTAGTATTATTGACCAATTTTTACTTATATTTTGGAACGGAAAGAATATATGTCTTAATAGTTTTTTTTTTTGTGACAATATGATATCTTAATAGTTATCAACTAATTTATTTTGTCAGAATCTATTTAATTTTTTTACTAAAAATATTACCTCCCATTGAAAAAAAAAAAAACAAAATACCGCCCTTTTATCTCATTTGATAGTATAATTTCTTTCATTTCCCCTTTTCTAATTTGTAAAATCTTTGATATTGTTACGAAGTTTTCACCGTTATTATCAATGATTAATATTCGTCAGAGAATCTTTGAGACACATAAGATGATTTCTCTCACCCCAACTAAATTTTTTCAATACGCATGATATGTGAATTTAACCCCGACCTCATGTGTCTATTCCTTTTTTTTTAAGTGTGTATTAGGTTCAATCATCCGCATTATTATTTGCTACGTGTGAAAACTTCTTCATCAGACATTTTTTTTTTTTGGCTTTCTTTTTCTTTTCAAGTTCTACTATGAAGCTATTTCCAAAAATATCACTGGGTTCCCTTCAAACCTCAGATTTGGGAAGACGAAATTTTGTGGTTCAACCCCTTTATGCTTGCTACAGTGCATGCAAGCGCTTAACTCCATTATCTGTCCCCTCCCCCATGATAGTTATTTTAAAATTTATACTATTAATTATAACTATTTCGCATAAAATAGTTTTTATTTATTTATAAATTTTATTAGTTTGAACTTATTTCATGTATGATATTATTCTGAAATTCGTATCGATTAGAATTTATCCCGTATAAGATATATTTTTTTAAAAACATTGTTATTAAACGGTGTAACATTACTCAAATGTTATACCAATGTAACATTACTTAAAAAAAATTATATATAATTTTCTGTCTAAAAAACATTATATATATTTATTATTAATTTTTGTATTTAAACCCCTTTAGCATGAATTAGCATGGAGAAAAAAAAAAAGAGAGAGCACATGCGTTAATTTGGGCTGGCCCAACCCATAAATAAAGCCCTAGCAATCACTTACCCTCTCTGTTTTTTTTTTTTTGAATGGCACTTTATATTAGCGTCTGACTAGCCGAGTCAAAATCCGACTCTATTCTCATCCGAGGCTAAACAACAATTTTTTTGAAAAAAAAAAATTGCCCGAAACTATACTACATAAAAAAGTACAGTGAGTCTACAATGAACCTTAAACCTCATCACTACCAACCATTCTACTAGCAAGAAAATTGAATAACTTTGCCAAAAGGATATACCACATAACTACAGATTACGCCTTCGCAAGGATATAAATGAAGATCAACCAAGTATATCAAATGATTAAAAAAATCTAAGCATTTCCTGAAAGAATTTAAATATAATAACATTAGATCAATAGATACAAGTTATAGCATATTGTAATATTAGAGAATATATGGAACGGTGTACCTGGAATGGCAGCGGATCAATTCTCATGTTAATTGAATCTGAGAGAGTGAGAGAGTTGAGACGGTGCTTCTACCTCTCACTGATGAATCCTTATGCGTGTTGTGTTTCAGTGTGTCTAGCTTAATAGGATGGCTAGAATATATACTCATCAGTGGAGGCAGGGACCTCTCAATAGGCTGACTAGAAAGAACGGCCCAACCCATCACGGCCCGTTCAACATTAAGCCTTATAATAATGACAAGATAATATATTTGATTTTATACACATTTAATTATATTTTAATAAACTAATTAAAGTGAATCCAAAATATTCAACAATCTCCCACTTGGATTACTTTAATTAGTTATTAAAAATAACATAAGAATAGTGATAGAAGTATATCAAATATTAATAATAAACTTGTCTTTAAAATAGTATAAGAAACATAAGATATAAACAATGCAGAAGTTGAATCCGATAGGGCAAACAAAATCATACACCATACACCTTAAATTTCACATAGAGTGGTAAATATGGATTAACATTATAGCATTAAGAATTTGTAATCCAATAATGGTCCATGCATCTAAAATGCTACAAGAAACTCCCACTAACCCAAAATATAGAAGACTTAATCAAATATACATAAGTCTGTCGTTAGTGGTTCTGCCAATGAGTTTTTGATTTTATAAAAGTCATAGAATATCCACATAGGTCAAGTAATTACCAACTTATAGGGATAGCCTATTAAGAGAATAATTACTTTTAGTCAAAATCAATAAATGTTCTACAATGTTTGACATTCAATTAATCCAAATTTTAGCAAAAATTTGTGACTATGAAAATCCATAAAGAAATAGGAGACCGGAGAATCTCCAATTGGATTAACACAACCACTTAGTTTAAAGAAAATAAGATATGGATTAATGTGGCCACAAGAATGTCAGTAATGAACAAATTATGATTATGCAATTCATAAGTACTTTAAGAACACAATATCATACTCGATAGGAGTATTGATATTATACGTAGTACTTACTATTTATGACCTTATAGAATGTGTAGTGTTGGTAAAGGAGAAGCACAATATATTTGCATGCTAAGAGATAATTGTGCATTTTCCAACAAATTGACTTAAGAATCTAATTATGATGCTTACCGAGATTAAAGAGTTGATATATATCTCAGTATAGTAAAATGAGACTGAAATTTAAAGTCTCTTAAGATATGTCATATTTTATTAAGCGCGCAAAAGTATATGGCAAGAGTGAGATTATAACTTTAAGTTTTGTGTTTATATCATTGTGTACATATTTTCATTGATCTCACATATATGAACAAGAGTGAAATTTTTATTTGAGCTCATAGTATATAATATTATGTACACACTCCCACTGATCCCACATATATAAACAAGAATGAGTGGAATTTTCTTTAGTGTTTTCATTAGTGATCACTAATATACAAATATTATGACATGTAATATTTAACAGTGGGATACTTATTTGCTAGTGCAAAATTTTCTATATATATATGTGGTTATATAATTTTATTTTATTTCAATACTAGAGTGTCACAAACTCAACCACATTTTGTACATGAATATAGCAGAATTACTAACACAAGTGGTAACTCAATGATAATATAAAATCCAATATATACAAAACTTTTCAATGGCAGATTTTATAAGTGTTGGATTTCACGGTTAACCACATATTCTGCATTTAGAATTAAGGAGATTGTTTCACTTAACAATTTATAATATAAATCTCCCTATAACAAATAAAATTCTCAAAAGAATTTTTATATATAAAGTAGCTATCATATAAAGAGTATGATGAACATATATAAAAGGTTTATCATCATATGAGTGAGATTAAGTCTCTAGTATTATAAAATAGGATATGAGACTGTATATATAAAAAGTTTTAATAAATCACTCATAAAACTCAAATGCTACAATTATAGACACACACATTTGAGAAATAGTTTGGTTACACGCAGCGGAAATACACGAGACTTACATTTTATTATTATTGAGGATATATGAGAAAATAGTCATTAACTTCCATAAGTGTTGAAAAATAACAATAGTTTGAAATATGTCAAATATAGTGAAAATAGAAAAAATTGAATATCTCAAATGTACACTTTAAAACCATTTAAAATAATGACATAAAATAAATAGAATTTTTGTTGATAGAGTTGTTAAGCATTTGAGATTTTGACATATTGCTTTTACAAAATGAGTTTACAAAAATATAGAATGATATGGAAGTATATAATAATTTATGAGAAAAAACTATAATTAATATCATCAATATAAGTCTCTACAGTAGTTTTATGTCTAGAATTATGAAACAAATAAATATATTTGTTTCTTAGCTATAGTTAATTTGCATGTAGAAATTTCTTCACTTGACAAAGAATGGTTTTTAAAATGGTTAAATATTTTTCTTACACCAAGGAAAGGATGATCATGTTAAGCAATGTCATACCGATAAGGTATGTCCATTACGTCACACAATACATAGTGAGGATTCTCCCACTTGATAGAGAATGATAGTTGAATTAAAAGTTTGAAAATATTTTAAATAAATATTCAACTATTTCTCTATCACATGAAGATCGTGTTGAGTGACGTCACACCGATAGGGTTATGTCCGCCACTTAACAAAATCTAGGGATAGATGGCAATCCAATTTTTATTTTTATTTTTAAATAAAGTTTAAATAAATCATTGATTAAAATTAGGATAATATTGGATTGCAAAATTAAGATAGTAGCTACATGCGCTATAATATATTTAGTGAAATTTCTTACTTATTGTAATATCATTCAAGGGTATTAAGGATAGTAAGTAAGAACTATAGCATTTCAATGTACGGTTTTTATGTCACAACATTTTAATAGTGACAGAGTATTTGAAATATAAGTATATAAAATTAAAGTACATTGAGTAATAACGAATATTATATTAACAACAACACACCGATAGGGTATAATTGTTGTCAGTATACTTTGCATAATTGTATCCACGATAGGTGAGATTACAATTATACAAATCATTAATGTTTATGCTTAAAAAGAATATGATAAAATAATATCATGCATAAACAATCTATTTAATTTACTCAATTTTAGTCATATTCAAGTAATAGAAAAAATGCTTAAAAGTATTTTAAATTAGCACATCATAAATATGACTTTAGAATTTATATACGAAAGAATATGATAGCAAGAGTTATTATTTAAAATAAAAGTGTGTAAAATAGCTTTGTATTTTATCCAGAATAGAACTCTTAGACTAAGGTTTTAAATACTCCCACTATAACTTAAATATAAATTGAAAATGGAGTATTATAGTAAGAAAACAATATATATACAATCATTATAGAGTTCTATTTAGAATTTCCTGGAAAAGGATTCCACTTTTATATTTATATAATTGCACAATAAGAGAAGAAGAAATAAATTTCTTCATATATGCAATAACAAGTAATGGGTCACAAGAGGTTAAAGAATTTGATAAAACTGTGACTAACCTCATAAAGTGTGACATTCATCCTTGTCTTTAGAGTCATTGGCTTTTGATGATTTGGCGAGAATACCATTTGATAACATCATCTCAGAATATCCATGCATAAAGAATAAGCCATTAAAACATATATGAGACTCTAATTATAAATCAATGTGATTTATATAAATATTTCGTTACAAGGATGATAATAGTTTTTAAAATAGCCTCAATTTTTAATAAACTTGTTTTGATGATATTTATTTAATAAACAACAATGAGGCGTATAAATTTTAATTCATACTTAGAATTTTAGCATAAAAAATGCAAGATTGCATCATTGAATAAAATAAAATATATAGTTTAATACTAACTTGATCCAAATATTTAATTGCGACAAGACACTTAATTAACATAATTAGAAAGTTTATAATATTTGTCAGAAAGTTAAGAACAAGTGTCTAAATTTATATTTGTCGCAAAAGAATTGTTCAACTTTAAATATTTGGATCGTTATGCTAAAATAATATGAATTGAAGAATTTAACTAATAGAGTAAATACACAATTGTCCATAATAGAATTCTAAAAATAATTTTATTTTAAATACTCCCAAAATAGTTTTCAATTTTAAATGGAGTTAATTGATGAGAAATAAAAGATTAGAGAGTTCTAAATTTTAAAATATTCTGGACAATAGTTACATTTTATATATATAATTGCACATTCAATATTTTCATAAAAGGAGTATATAATATATAAACAACTTTCTCCTTATATGCAATTATATAATTCAAGTCACATAATTAAATTACATTGACCTCAGAGAGTGTGACTTTCATCCTTGTATGTATGGTCACTAAGCTTTAATGACTTTAGCCAGGTTCCAGGAAGTCTTTCACGACATCATCTCAAACGGTTCATAAAAGCAAACAAAGAGAAAACCGTTATATCAATTCACAAAACTCTATTTTAATAAATCAATACAAGGATGTTGTAATTTAATTTGCCTTAAAATTTACAAGTGAGCATTTAAATAACAATAAGGCAATAAAGAATTTAATAATAATTTTAAATTCAACAATATTGCACCGTCTCAACTCTCTCACTCTCTCAGATTCAATTAACATGAGAATTGATCCGCTGCCATTCCAGGTACACCGTTCCATATATTCTCTAATATTACAATATGCTATAACTTGTATCTATTGATCTAATGTTATTATATTTAAATTCTTTCAATTGGTATCAGAGCTTAAAGTGTTCTAAATTTCAAAATTTCCAAGACACTAATTAATCACGCTAAATCAATATCTACAAGCTTTACAAAGGAGGTGAAGAAGTCACTAGAGTGTGAGACATTATTCCGAAATTATTAACATTTCTCACAAGTCACAACCATATTTGACTTTCACTACATCAAGCTAATTCTTTGAAAGCTATAAGATAAGCAGCCTGTAACTCCTTTCAAAATTATTTGAGCCTGACACTTAGCCCCCATTAGCTTTAAATTTGTACCTAACATGCTTAAACTTTCAACAAGCCACTGGAAATTCAAAAGGAAATTGGATTAATTTAGTATACATGTTAAATTTTATTCAACAAGTGTGCTTCAAGATCACATGGGCTATTTGTTAGATAGTCAAAGTAGAAGGGGTACTTGCATTTAAATGAAAGGTTGTAACACAAAATCACTACAAAATGTATTTCAATTTATGTACCTGAGATATCATTAATGCCAAAACAAAATTTCTTCATTTGTCTTGACCGCAAAGTTCTTACACTACTCTCGAAGGTGATCATATTTGTATTTGTGGCCTGTCACTACTCTCGAAGTTAAAGTTAAGCAAAGATATAGGTTCCAAGGTCCACATTTCCTAATAGAGTTGTGTTACTTAAGCCTTGAAATACATACAAGGACATATAAATTACATGTGTCAACTCGAAGAAAATTAGGCTACTTAAGCCTAGAGCTCCAAGGAAGCACATATAAATAACATGTATCTACAAGGCTTAAGTAGTTTGTATCAATCATATCATATAACATGTGTCAACTAGAAGAAAATAATTACAAAAATTATGAGTTGGTTCTCACTAGTTTGAATGAGTACACACTTCCATTTCTGGAGCATACAAGCAGCTACGGTGGGATAAAAGAATAATTAATAAGCCAATGATATTGCAGTTCCAGGAAAAGATTATGATATTGCAGTATCCCGAATTCTGTTATTGATAAGCTAATGACCATCACACTTGAAGTAACATTGGCCTTAATTGGAAGAAAGTTTTGAAAGAGAAAATAAGCTTTAGTATTCCCGCACAACCATTTTGAGCCCCAAAACATGTACACACACCAGAATATTTTTCTTATTTTGATACAAACATGATTTTAACTCAAACAAGATCCTCCCTGACAAGCATAGTTTTAGAAAGAACTCACTTTTCAATTTGATAGCCAGTTAAACACCTTTTCGGTCACATATAAGATATTCACTAGAGACTGGGAAAAGGGGTTAAACATTTGATTACTGCAATATGTACCTCTTCATTATGATGAAATTTGTCTTCGATATTACTCCTAGAAACCAAGCCTTCCAAAATCTTTGCAAGCAACAAAGTGTACTTTGGATATTCCAACTACAAGGAAACATAACAGTTTTTCTATTATTTTGTTTTAATCGAGGATGCACAGAAGAAACAGCTGAATAAAGTTTATGATAACATTCAACAAAAATTTAAATAAAAAATATTTTAAAAGAAAAGCAAATCAATATAATTTGTATGAGTCCTGAAACAAATGAAGGTGAGTAAACCACTAAAACTAGGAGTTTAGATCAAATTTCATACCTTGAGCAAGGCAAGCCAACTTGTTCCGTTCTAAGAGATCTTCATCACTTTCTTGTTTTATACCTCCAAGAACTTTAATTTTTGTAAAACTATACAATTTTTTCGGTCAAATAGAAGAAAAAAAAATACTGATGAGAATCACGGAGCGGTTGGAACAAAACAAGAGTTGAGATGGTGGATGTGGTGGAAAGACGCCACAATCGGGGTGGAAAAATCGATTGATAAGTCGTGAGGACACCACAACCGGCTATGGAGGCTCCGGTTGATAAGTCAAAGATTAGCGTCACGACAAGCCGATAAGCTAAAAATGAGGTTCAGAGAACCAAAGAGAATAAATCTCATATTTTTACTCAATCAAAAACTTTTTTTAGCAAGAGTTACATGCCTCCTATATATAGGAATGACTTATGATGATGTAATAAGCAAAAGGTAAGAAAAACAAAGGGTTTCAGCCACTAATTATCATGATAGTGAGACTAAATTATTACAAGGAAAAATGCAAAATAAAAAAGAGATAGTGGTGCTCTTTGATTGCTTGGTGCACCACTTTCATATCTTTAGTGGATGAACTCTTTATTTTCCACTATCACATATGTTTGGATGATAATTTTCAACTTTGGTTCTTTTTCTTCAATTTGGGTCAAACCTTCATCAACTTGGGTCGGACCTTCTATTGATTTGATCATGAAGTAAACTAAGGCATCATTGACTCTTCTTTTAAAGAGTGTTTATATTAGGATCACATCAAATACCTTCTTAAAAATTTATTGATTTATTGAACGAATTTTTTTGAATTTGAATCTGACATTAAATTGAATAAGCTTTTAAATATAAGAATATTTGAATCAATATTATATATTATATTGTCTCCTTACAAAAAAAATTCAAAATTTCTATTAACAATGTATCATTATTTATGATATATTTGTGATGGATGAAGCATCCAAATTTTTATACACGGGATGAAGGTTCTCTAGGTTATATTATTAGCTAGACTCAATGTAGATAGATGGGAGAATCTAGGGTTTGAAGATTTGGTCCTTTGATCCTTGGCCAAGGCGTATAGAAATTAATATACACTTTCAGTTTTTTTTTCTAGAATAATTATTTCTCATAGGAACAGGATGATTAACATACAAAAAATAATAATTATACTCCTTAAAAAATAGGGTAAATTACCACCCAAAAAAAGGGTAAATTTAAATTTATTATTTTTACATTTTAATATAATTATTATTAAAATACTATAAAAAAATTGATATCATAATATAAAATAATTAATATTTTTATACTAGTTAGGATTATATAAAAAACAACAAAATTCAACTCAAACAAAGATTGAAATCTTTTATATTATAAGCTTGTATACACAACCAAACTCTAAACCCTAATTTGTTTTCCCTGTTTTCCCTCCATTTTATCTTGCAGTTTTTATTAAAAAATAATACAATTTTGTCTTGACTAGGATTCGAACCCGCAACCCTTCAGTGCAAGGCAATATTTCCAACCACTATGGCAAGTACACCAACTATGATTAAAATTATGTGCAATAATTGATAAGCACCATCAATTTTAAAAGTATATCATATCAAAATTATTGTTGACTATATTATTCATCACGAAATATTTTTATGTCTTTCCTGATCAATGATTTTTTTTCTACCGGATAATAAATTTAGAAAATAATTACCGTGTGAGATTTGGAAAGTTATTATCACGTGTGATTTGGAAAATTATATATACAGTTCATTTGAATCCCAATCATTTATCTGATCGGGAGAAGTTGGTTAATGAATTGCAAATTAGATATTGAACCTACTGCGTTGAGTTTTGTGTAACCGAAGTTAGTATAGTTCCAAATTTTTTAATAGATTGTTTTTTACACCAAAATTCTCAATTATTTATATTTAATTTTATGTTATATGTTATTTCTATTAAAATTATGATACTAAGTATTGATATTAGGATTTTCACACACGACACAATTTTGCATTTAGTGAATGATTTCTATTATATTTAGATTTAGATTGATACTTAACAAGGAATAAATAATATGCAGTATTCATCATTTCATAGAACATTGTTAAATCGAAAAAACTCATATTTCTTTTTTCCTAACATTTCTATTGTTCATTGATTTTATAGGGTGCAGTGATGCTTCCGAAGATGTTTTATGCTGATTTTTGACACGAAATTTTTTGTTTCGCAACTTTGGTAGATCCGTTCGCGAATCAATTTGAAGTATTAGTCGATAAAATTAAAAATAATATTTATTTAACGCATGGCTGGTATGCTTTAAAAGATTTTTAAAAGAAAAAAATCATTGGACTTAAAAGTTACTTTTTTTTAACTAAACATGCTAATAAAAATTACTTTTTTTTATGTCTTTATGAATTTAAAAGTTTGTTCATGTTGAGGAGTATGGTTGATCGTATTACTGCAAATATATATCAAGGTGATATTTATGCAAATAGTAGTTGACTCCAGGTATATATCAACGTGACTATATTATTAATTACGAAAAAAAATCACTGATTCACATTTGTTTCTTTTGCTAACAATGTATCATAACCTTTCCGGATCAAAGAAGATTGTTTTCTGAATGGGTTTTGGGTGTTGGCGATGGAGAAATTGAAGATGACAACGACGATGCTTTAGACCTTGACATTCAATAAGATTTATTGATTCCAAATTCAGGTGATCCTCTTGTTTCTATCGTTGAAAGCACTTATTCCAAACTTTTACAAAACATGAACGATATAACGTATTTCAAAAATAGAGCTATACTAGCTCCTAAAAATTCAATAGTCGACACAATAAATGATTATATGTTGGATTTAATTCCTGGTGAAGAAAAAACATATTTGAGATATGATACTCCGCTCACACAAAATGTAGACGGTCAAACAGTGGATGATGTTCATACTCCCGATTTTTTGAACACGATTTCTACGTCGGGACTTCCAAATCACAAGTTGAGACTTAAAGTTGGAGTTCCAGTTATGCTATTAAGGAATTTGAATCAAAAATTAGGACTATGCAATGAAACAAGACTTATTATTACGAGATTGAGAAAACGTGTTTTTGAAGGAAAAATTATTTCAGGAAGTAATTTCAACGGACGTGGGAATTCCTTTTAAATTTCAACGGAGACAATTTCCTATAATGATTTCTTTTGAGGACTATTAATAAGAGTCAGAGACAATCTTTAAAGCATGTTGGGATATATCTTCTGTCGCCGGTGTTTTCACATGGTCAGTTATATCTTGCAATTTCAAGAGTTAATTATAGAAAAAAATTAAAAATATTGATCATCGATGACGACGGTTACGACTAAGACTTCGAATGTGGTTTATAAGGAAGTCTTCCGTAATATAACATAATTTTCTTTGTATGAATATTTATCCAAAATTATTGTTGAACTATCGTTTAATGTTACTCAATTTTTTTCATATACCTTACATTATTGGAATTATCTTATTTTATTTAATTATTATATACTCCCTCCGTCCCGGAATATAAGCAAAAAAAAAAGTTTTCACACTTATTAAGAAACTCTAAATTTTATCAAAACAAACAATTGAGTTTCCCGTATTACCCTTGTTATAATTACTTCTTGTTAATGGAAAAAATTAGCTTTTTGAATGATGAAAGCTAAAAAGTCATATTGAAATAAGCTAACTACCCAAAAGTTTATTGGGAAACTAAACAATAGTGAATTATGACTAAGGGTAATTTTGTAACTTTAGTATTAAACAAGTTGTTTTTTGCTTATATTTTGGGACATCAAAAAAAGGTTTTTTTTGCTTATATTACGAGACGGAGGGAGTATCTTACAACTAATCAGACTCGTGCACCGCACGGGTCGATGTAACTTAAACACTAAAAGTTTGACTTATCATTAGTTCATCTACTTTTTCTATTTTAAGAATGCAATTATGGCTACTCCTAGTGTGTAAGGCAAAAAAAAAAGAAAAGCAATTAACCCCTACACAAGTCATTTCTCCATTGCAAAGCTAAAATACAAAAAGGACAGTAACAAGCAAACCAAGACCACTTCTAAAGCTACAAAATTTCACTCACCTCTCAAATTAATTCAATACTAACCACTCAAATTAATTATCTATTTATTACAAATCAAATTGCCAATTACCAATGAATTATTAGATTTAAGATAAGTCCAATTTATACCAAGAGCAAACACATTACTAGCTTTATTAAGTCATTTTATCAAACACAAGAAAGACATTAATGAAAACAGAATTTTATAAGTTATTGGACAAAATAAAGAATGAAAGTACGTTTCCCAACACTGAAAATTGGAGTTATAGACGCAGTGATGAAATTTCTCACATGAAGAAATTCAAATGAAGGGCAAAAGAGGCAAATGCACGTTCGTTTGAGAAGCTAGGGAGGCTTCAACCAGAATTGATTCAAAAGGAGAGTCGTCGTATAAATTGAGCAGAGAGTCGGCGGAGAACCATATATACAAGTCGGAATCACGTTTAAATGTTCTCATCGGGCAACCAAACCTGTGCATATAAGAGAAATAGGCAGCCACAACCACCTATTAACTACTATACAATTTGTCAAAGAAAAAATTAACTAATATAAAAACATAGACATTATTTTTGTAAGTTGTTTCTAGTCCCTATATTTTTGTAAGATTTAAGGCTATCTTTGGATTGGTGGTATTGGATGGAATGAAATGGAGTGAGATGGAATAATATATGATTCCATTGTTTGGATTTTAAAAGGCTTAACTACACATTTGGTCCCTTACGTTTATTTTAGGTTTCAATTTGGTCCTTGCGTTTAAAAAGTATTAATTTGGTCCCTTACGTTTATTTTAGGTTTCAAGTTAGTCCTTTCCGTCAATTTTGTCATATGTGGCAGTCAATTTGCACATGTGGAGTGACACGTGGCACTTGGACACACTGACACATGTACTGTTCAAACGGTGTTAGTGACAAAATTGACGAAAAGGACTAACTTGAAACTCAAAATAAACGTAAGGGACCAAATTGATATTTTTTAAACGTAAGAGACCAAATTGAAACCTAAAATAAACGTAAGGGACCAAATATGTAGTTAAGCCATTTTAAAAATTAAGATGGAATGGAACATAATGGAATGTATTCGATCCTATTCCATTATATCCTCCAATTTTTGTTCCATCCAATTTGGGAGGTATGCGATGGAACCACTCCCTCAAACTTAAAAATGACTTTTTTGCCATCTTCTTCTAATATCACATCACTACTGATGAGTAGCATTTTTTCTCAATTTTTGCCTTTGTCTTCTCTTCTTTCACAACCTTATGTAAACGAATCTTCTCTCTACCATTTTATTTTGGTTGCTTTATACACAATTAAATCTTTGTTTAGAAAAATCACAAGAAACCCTGCGAGTTTTAATTAATAAAGTCTGCATCTTTTGGTAAAACAACACAAATCAAGTATATAATTCACAGTTCAAACGCAAGTAGAATGGTAAATTAAGCACGGACCGTGTCACTTGATTTACTGGTTAGAACATAATATTAACCCACCATGGCAAAAACAAAGACTTTATTTATTTTTTTTTGTAAGAAAGCAAAGACTTTATGAAGTTTACGATCGAAATACCACGAATTTAATAATATTGCATCAAATTTGTTTATTTAATTATAATGATGTTTCTTTATATAAAAAAAAACTATTTTTTCTTTGACAAAAAAAACTGTTATTTTTCAGTTTTGCAATATTTCTTTTCTGTTTTGATGTGGTTTCTTAGTATTAAAATGAGTTTTTGTTTAGAGATTGAATTGTTGAAGGAGATAAGATTTTAGTAGTAATGTGTTTTACAAGATAATAATATTTTTAATGTTTTAAAATAAGGGTAAAATTGGAATAAAAATGTTATAATTTACTCCATTCCGTTTACTCTCCAAATGCCGGGGTGATAATTTTGTTCCATTTCGTCATTGAATATCCAAACAATGGAATACAATTTGTGTTCCATGCCGTCACTCCATTCTATTATATACCATCAATCCAAACAAAACCATATAAACAACTTACAAAAAAATCAAATTATTTTTTTTTGACAAAAAGAAAATCAAATTATTTAATACTAATTTACTTTCACCGTTAAAATTGTGATTAATATATATATAATAATAATCAGAAAATAAACTTAGACCAGAAAACGGAGATGGTGGTGGAAGAAAACGAGAAGAAAAACAAAACACCAAAACTAGCTAGCTGTTAAACTCTTGTTCAAAAGTTTTGTTGTTGTTGAAGAGTTTAAGTTGCTTTTTATTTTCTTTCCAAATCCATTCAATTTCATCACTTTATACACAACAATTACACAATATTCTTTTCATTCATATACATAGCCATACCCATTTATTATATCTTTCTTTTCATCTTTCGAAGATCTTTCAATTTTTTAGTATAGCTGTTGCCATTGGAGCTAGATCTAGAATCATCACAATCAGATTATATTGATCCGATCAATGGTAATTAATCACTTTTCATTCATCTTCGTTTTTTTCTTCTTGTAGTCATGGTCGAGTCAAATCTAAGTCTTGTTTGTTGGTATTCCACTTTGTTCGCGATTTTACTTTTTCTTAATATTAATCTTATTATTATTGAGATCTTTCTACTGAAAATTGGTTTATGTAATGGATTATGATAAATATGTTCCGATTTGTTTGCTTAAATTTTAATTTTTATCAATATGCACGTTTGTTATTACTGAGCGACATTGTAGGATTATGGCGGATTGTGTTTGAGTTGTTTGGAGAAACACAAAAGATCAAAATTTTGATCAGATTTTTTTTCTTTTAATTATTTTTATTTTATTTTTTACATTTTTTTAATTTAAATTTCAGTCTTGTTATTAGGGAGGGAATGTATCATATTGGTTTATTTTAGTTCTGACACTCTGCATTGTAGGCCACTGCTGCCAATCCTATTGTTGGTTCCCAGGTTTGGGTGGAGGACTCCGATGTAGCTTGGATAGATGGCGAGGTCTTGGAGGTTAATGGGGATGAAATAAAAGTCCTTTGCACTTCAGGGAAGACGGTGAGAATGTTTTGTATATTATTTATTAAAATATTTTCATTTTTTTCAGCAATTTATTTTCATGTTCTTTGGAATTACCACTTCAGGTTAATGGTTTGCTATGAGTGATTTAAAAACTTAAAACATGAATTATTAGTTGGAATTTTTTAAGAGTAGAATAATGAAGATAGGGTAACTAAGTGGTGCTTGCAGTATCCTGTAGTTTCTTTGGAGTACTAGATATAAAATTTTGAATCTTTTCTCATCTCTTTTTTGTCTTACAATAATTTGTAGATTGCTGTTAAAGCTTCCAGTGTTTATCATAAAGATACAGAAGCCCCACCATGTGGAGTTGATGATATGACAAAGCTTGCTTACCTGCATGAACCTGGTGTCCTAGATAATCTAAGATCAAGATATGACATCAATGAAATTTATGTGTGTATTCCAGACGTTAACTGTTCAAATATTGTCTCCCTTGTATTGTATCTTATGTTTCTATACTTACTTGACATGTGGTTATGCTGAACTTTGCTTCCAGACTTACACTGGGAATATATTAATCGCTGTGAACCCTTTCATAAAGCTTCCTCATTTATATGATAGCCATATGATGGCACAATATAAAGGAGCAGGCTTTGGTGAGCTAAGCCCACATCCTTTTGCTATTGCTGACTCAGCATATAGGTATATCTTCTGTACAGATTAACTTAATCAGTTTACTAGTCAGTCTTCCACCTAGTGGGAAAAAGTTCCAGTTGTTGGCTGTACTGTTCTGACTGTATAATTTATTGTGGCTGTAGGCTTATGATCAATGAGGGAATCAGCCAGTCAATATTGGTTAGTGGTGAAAGTGGGGCTGGTAAAACAGAAAGCACAAAGTTACTTATGCGCTACCTTGCTTACATGGGAGGGAGAGCTAATGTTGCCGAAGGTAGAACTGTTGAGCAGAAAGTCCTGGAGGTAATAAAATTAATCCTTTATAGAATTTGCATTTTGGCAATCTGTTTGACTACCATTTATTTATGTTGTTTCTCAACCTTTTCTTGGATCTAAATTTGTGGAAACCTTACATCATATCTCATAGCCACTTAATTGATCTCATTTGCCCCCCTTTTCTGAATAATTTCAGTCCAATCCTGTTCTAGAAGCTTTTGGAAATGCAAAGACCGTTAGAAACAATAATTCAAGGTAGGGGGCTTTTCCGTTATATTGGTGCAGTGCAAATTTTATACTTCTGTCTTATTTGTACTATTTTTTAACTCTCACTTGTGACTTATGCAGTCGTTTTGGTAAGTTTGTGGAGATTCAATTTGACCAGAAGGGAAGAATTTCTGGAGCTGCTATCAGGACTTACCTGCTGGAAAGATCACGTGTTTGCCAGTTGTCGGATCCAGAGAGGAATTATCACTGTTTCTATATGCTTTGTGCTGCACCTCCAGAGGTAATTGAATTTCTTTTGTGCTGAATCAAAATTAAGGTGGCAGAAAGATTGGAACAAATCAATATGTAAATGCAGAGCATTTGTTAATGCATACATTAATTGATTCCTGTATCGAATCATAGATATAAGTAACTGACAATCAGAGTGATATGTCTAGCAATGGACCTATGTAGTGGTTTGTTGTAAGATGTGCCCCTTTAGCTTAATTGTAATAAAGCTTGCTGCTGTAACCTTTAATATTAAGTTTGTTTGTAACTTCTTTGGATTCAATTTTTTTTATTTTTCCTGATATTTTTATATTATTTATCTTTGGCAGGTTGTTCAGAAGTACAAATTAGGAAACCCAAGAACCTTTCATTATCTAAATCAAACAAATTGCTATGAGTTGGAAGGGTATGATGAATTTAAAGAATATTGTGATACAAGGAGAGCAATGGATGTTGTTGGAATAAGTTCTGAGGAGCAGGTATTTTATAGGGAGTTTTTGTAAGTTCATAATGCTGTTCTTAAAGTGTGATCTGTGTTTCAATTTATTTTCTTCCCTGTCATTCAGGAAGCAATATTTCGAGTGGTTGCTGCAATTTTACATCTTGGCAACATTGAATTTTCAAAAGGAAAGGAAATGGACTCGTCTATGCCCAAAGATGAAAAATCTAAGTTTCACCTACAGACTGCGGCTGAACTTTTCATGTAGGCAAACATCGCATTCTTGCATTAATTATTCTCTTGGTAAGGTTTACATTTCATCTCCTCTTCATGCGAAATCCTTGGTTTATAATTTTTATCCAGGTGTGATGCAAAGGCACTAGAAGATTCTCTTTGCAAGCGTGTAATTGTTACTCGTGATGAAACTATTATAAAATGCCTGGATCCCGAAGCTGCTACACTGAGCCGAGATGCTTTAGCTAAGGTTGTGTATTCGAGGTTGTTTGACTGGTAAGTCTTTGAGCAGATTGCACAAAAATATAGCTCGAACCTTTGATTTATTTACTGATAAATTGGTCAATTTGTTCCAAGTTCTGTGCCTGTAAGTTTTGTCATCTTTTGCAGGCTGGTTGATAAAATTAATAATTCAATTGGTCAGGATCCTGACTCAAAGTCCTTAATCGGCGTGCTGGATATTTATGGTTTTGAGAGTTTCAAGTCTAACAGGTGCATTATTGCCGCACATTTTGTTCTGTAGTTAATGTGTATTAGGTTTTATATTGAGCCTAACTCATGCTTATGAAAGCAGTTTGTAAGGTGAGGGGTGGAACTCTATATAAACGCATTTCAGGTCTTTTATATTTTCACTCCACTGTATTGCAAACTTCTCCAACTTGAATTACTCCATTTTCATCCCCTTAAAACATCCCAACATATCAATTAAACTTAATTCTAAAGAAATTTGTTTCCTTGTCATCTATCAGTATTAATAGTCTATGTCTCTAATAAATAATGGCAGAGCTGTAGATTTTGTGTTTGATACCTAGCTGTTCTGTTTACATTGCAGTTTTGAGCAATTCTGTATTAATTTGACCAATGAAAAGCTCCAGCAACATTTTAATCAGGTTTGTTTGTGAGTGAGATTTTATTCTTGATAATTGTTAGCATCTCTAGTTTGTATATTCGAAACAGAGACCTAAGGATCGATCGTTGAAGTTATGGGTTTTATATAATAATAGCAGAGAAAAAAAAGTACTTTAAATATTATTAATTAATAATAAGTTGATAGTAACTTAATACAAAAACTGAACGCTAAACCCCAAATATATAGGAGATAAACTAAGATACTCCAATGTAATATAAAAATATTATAAGATATTTTATTCTATTCCATCAAGGATGCAATGTTGACATGTGCTCTTGCAATGTTTGAATATCTATTCTGCAGCATGTCTTCAAAATGGAGCAAGAAGAATACAAGAAAGAGGAGATTGATTGGAGTTACATTGAATTTGTTGACAATCAAGATATTTTGGATCTCATTGAAAAGGTTTTTCCTTCTATCATCATAACCATTCTGTTGATTGGCTGTCTCTTTATACAAACATTTGTGTAAGATGCTCATTTCTTTTATGTGCACTAAATGTGGAGGGTGAGGGTTGTAAAAGTTGGTTGGGTCTCAAATAGATAGAAGGGATTAGCTTAGCTTGTGATAGAATCTTTTCTTTGGTAGTGTGGCTTCCTGAATCTTTTCCTGGATGGTGACTTTAAATTAAATGATTATGTAGCATAATTGTTACCAGAAAACTAAGTCTAGGCATGCATGGCATGCACTAATGCATGCCTATCCATTTATTTAATTATAAGAGAAATGAGTGAACATAAAATTCGATATTTGAAATATTTGCTCTCTGAAAAAAAAAACATTAACTTTTGAGGAGTTTTAAAATTTTAAATTTCTACTCACTAAATACAGTTCCCTTTTCAGGATAAAATTTATATTTTGTAGATATCTGTGACACTTTTTCATGTTAATATAGAAAAAGATACGAGATAAAAGACCTGTGCAGTTTCAATTAACTATAAAACTAAACTTTTAAGAAAGTATGCTTAACATCAAGTGTTTGGATGGGTGAGAAACAGGGATTGGTCGATGACTATGATTAAAGGCATGGTAATATGTTTTAAAGGCACGGCATTTTGTGTTTGTTACCCAGAAGTTTCAAAAGTGAGACCTTTATTTGTAAATGTGATCTTTCGAGAAAAATGAAACAAGTTGTTTCGTACTTTTGAAAAAAAAAGGCCTTGGGTATTTTTTCTTTACTAATATTTAAAGGATGCCTTCTGTTATATAATTTGATTTTGAATAAAAAAATAGTTATCAAAATGTATGTAGTCTCAATTTATCTTATATAAAAAAACTTTTTAATTTGAAATGCTTTTTATTTTTTTATTATATAGTCATAATTTTTAAATTATACAATATTTTTTTAAATAGAAAAGTAATTAAAAATATTTTTGTGATTATAAAATTTTATCTAATAATAATATCAAATTTCTTTGACAATTGTCAATTAGAACCTTTAATTCTCTTTGTATGAATCTCCTTAATTCTATCATATGTTGAAATTTTTTAATGAGATCTTGCTTTACACTCTGTTCAAATGCTCTCAAAATGTGTTATTTTATTTACATTATTGTAGTTTTTTTATTTATTTATTTATTTATTTTTTTGACGAAATTTACACTATTGTAGTTGCAACCCAATATATTATATTTTTTTAATAATGATTCTTGTTTGGCTTTTAAAAAGAGACATGTGGTGATTTATTTATTACCATTTTGAACATCTATTTTGTATTGGATTTTTTTATTTATTAATATGTAATTAAATATAGTTGGATTTTTTGAGGGAATTAAATATAGTTGGATATCTAAGGAGTATTATTTTTTTTGGTAAGGATCTAAGGAGTATTATTGCGTTCAAGTTTCTAATTTAATTTCTTAAAACTAATAAAATAAATATTGATCTTCAATTATAATTTGTTCCACGAGCACATGCACCAGTAGTTTTAGGAAATTGTTACCAAGCTGATTTTAGACACAGCAACATACTTTTAAAATCCATTGGCAAGTGGCAAGAGCATTTTTTCTTCTAGAAGTCCCGACAACTATTCTCCTTTCGATGCATTGATATTTGTTTTGGTAATTTTAACATAAACCATTTTTTTGACAAAATAATAAACCACAAAATGAAAAACATTCCAATGTTACTTTTATTTTCTGTTGTGGATAGATTTCTGGTAGTTCTGTAATGCTTATTGTCTACTTCCGTAGAAAAGTATATTGCTTTTGAAATGAGTTAAGTTTTACACGTTACTGGGAATGGAAGTGGTTAAAAGTGATCCAGTGGGGTGCTAAGTTGCTTAGTCTTATTTAAACCCTTTTTTTCATCTACCGTTCCTATATTTAATGGAAGAAGTAAATTTAGGATATGACTCAAATCTTTTGATAAGCATGACCTTATAAATTGACGGGGTGTTGAGATTTGGCGAAGTTTTAAATTTATGTCTAATATAATACTAGGTTTTTTCATCTACCGTTCCATTTTCAAGAATGTTTTTTCCTTAATCTCATAAAATTTAATGCAAATTGCATTTAATTTTATCTCTCCCCCCTTTTCTCAATAAAGAACAACCAATAAGAATTGTTTTTACATCTTCTCAAGCAACTTATTCCAAGGAAAACCCACAAAAACATATTTCAAATTATCTTGTTTTACTTTTTCTTAATACGTGTGATTTTTGTTTTCCCCCTTATAATTTGGGACGGAGGGAGTAGGCTGATAAGCAATAATTTCGCATTAGTGGATTTATTATTCATCAATTACCAATTTTTCTTTTTATATATTCATTTTTCAGAAACCTGGAGGCATTATCGCTCTTCTCGATGAAGCTTGGTATGTATACCCTGTACTGTTCCTTTGAATTGGTATTGTGGATAGGGTCATGCTAACAAGTTCCCCAAGGACATTGTTTAAGGAATCCATACAAAGATATATTGTCTTGAAAATACAAGTAAAAAAATGTAGAAGTAATAAATACACAACTATATATGCAAAAGTTACTACTTTTGATTGCTTAAACAATGCCTTAAGGGCACTTGTTAGCATTTTCCTTGTGGATATCAACATCTCTGTACCACTGGCTTAGTTTATTCATTTTATTCTGCTATAAGTTTTAAATATTTTTTCGATGCTTAGATAACGTACATGTACATATTTTGCAGTATGTTTCCTAGATCAACAAATGAAACTTTTGCGCAAAAGCTGTATCAGACGTTCAAAAACCATAAAAGGTTCAGCAAGCCCAAATTGTCACGTAGTGACTTCACAATTTGCCATTATGCTGGTGATGTAAGTTGGGAGTAGTTTCTACATATTTTCAGATATATAATTATAATCAATAGGGTAGTTACTTGATTGAATACAGGAGCAGAATGCTAAATATGATTTAAACTCATCATGCCTAATATGGGGGATTTTAGGTCACTTATCAAACCGATTTATTCCTAGACAAGAACAAAGATTACGTTGTTGCAGAACATCAGGCACTTTTGTATGCTTCCACGTGCCCCTTTGTATCGGGTTTATTTCTCCCCTCACCTGAGGAATCGTCCAATAAATCAAAGTTTTCTTCAATTGGTTCCCGGTTTAAGGTTGGTGATTTTTTTTTTCATTCCTTTTTGACAGAATATGATTTGGTTTTCATCCTCCTTATGCACTCTTGATATCCTTGTTCCTATGTCCTGCA
Source organism: Trifolium pratense (assembly GCF_020283565.1). NCBI lineage: Eukaryota > Viridiplantae > Streptophyta > Magnoliopsida > Fabales > Fabaceae > Trifolium > Trifolium pratense. The sequence continues at coordinate 45,520,273 of NC_060059.1, read as the reverse complement.
GCAACAATTACAAGCACTACTTGAAATTCTTAGTTCCACTGAGCCACACTACATTCGTTGTGTTAAACCCAATAATCTTCTCAAGCCAGCAATTTTTGAGCACAAAAATGTTTTGCAGCAACTGCGCTGTGGAGTAAGTCTGCTTGCACTTTTGTCCTGATCTGGATCATATAGTTAAAGTGATAATTGAAGTTTAAATTGTAGCTTGTGAGTTTGTGCTTATTACATAGTATGCCTGCTTGTAGGGTGTCATGGAGGCAATCAGGATAAGCTGCGCTGGCTATCCCACCAGAAAAACGTTTGATGAATTCGTGGATCGATTCGGGCTTCTTGCACCTGAAGCTTTGGATCGTAGGTATATAAGTTGTTAATCTTCCTTCCTTGTCAGGCTATTAGCTTTTTATTATTCTAAAATCTTGATTTATTTTACGTTTTTAATTATGTTAGTTCTGATGAAGTCACTGCTTGCAAGAGGATTTTGGAGAAGGTTGGGCTTAAAGGATATCAGGTAACAATTACCTTGTGGTCCACTGACTTTATTCTTTAGAGATTTATTATTGTGTTTGACTTTTATCAGCGGAGTTTGGGATATATTTGTTTCTGAAATGGGTGGAACACTTTTCTATCAATTCACCAAGGATTACTTGGATTGGAACATTGCTATGTTTTATTCAGAAATCTTCATTGACTTGAGTATTGACAAAACTCTCCAAACTTTATTCTTTTAAGTTCTAATAATGTTTTACTTTTTGGGAACTAATATCATAAAACTCATTTTATCTGGTTGCTGTTAGAGTTTCTGCTGGGACTATAGCTATATTTTTCCTTTCTTTGTTCTTCCATGTTTCATGACCATTCCTAGGGCTGCAAATCTTGACAGTATATTTTAGGTTTAGGAACGAGAACTCTTTTGTGCCTGTCTGTTAAATGACCACGAGGTAACTGTATATATATATATATATATATATATATATATATATATATATATATATATATATATATATATATATATATATATATATCAAAGTGTGGATTATTTTAATGGTTCTCTTTATTGCTGCAGATTGGTAAAACCAAAGTGTTTCTTAGAGCTGGTCAAATGGCAGAACTAGATACTTATAGAAGTGAGATCTTAGGAAAGTCAGCAAGCATTATTCAAAGGAAAGTTAGTTCCTATTTGGCCCGCCGAAGTTTTGTCTCGATTCGCTTGTCTGCTATACAGATACAAGCTGCATGCAGAGGTATCTGCCAAGTTTCTCAAAATATTATCCTACTAGTTCTATTGAAGGGAAACTTAAACATGAGAAGACTCATGACTCATGAGTTCTTTTATATGCTATCACAGGACAACTTGCTCGGAAAGTATACGAGGGATTGCGGCAAGAGGCTTCTAGTCTGATCATTCAGAGGTGTTTACGCATGCATATTGCTAGGAAGGCATACAATGGATTGTACAGCTCAGCTATTTCTATTCAAACTGGTATGCGAGGGATGGCTGCTCGCTGTGAGCTGCGCTTTAGGAAGCAGACCAGTGCAGCATTTATCATTCAGGTAGAGAACATTTTACAAATCCATCATTTTAGGACATTTTAAAGCATGTATTTTTGTTATTGGCAAAGGTCCATACATCCTACTCAACCATTGTTGTAAGTTTGGATTTTATTTTATACTTTTGATTTATTTTAGTTTGTCTTTGTGATTTGTGTATTGCAGAGCCACTGTCGGAAATACTTGGCCCAACATCATTTTATAAACTTAAAGAAGGCAGCAATTGCCACCCAATGTGCATGGAGAGGAAAAGTCGCTCGGCGGGAACTACGAAATCTCAAGATGGTAACTACCTCACCCCCCAAGAAAACGTTTTTTTAATCCATCAATGAAATGTTTTAAACTTGTTAAATTATTTGGTAAGTTTATAAATATTACTGACAGGACTCAAAATAGTAGTTATTAAAGTGAGTTCACTTTTGAACATTGTTATAGAAGGAAAAATGTACAAAGTTTAGATACCTAACACTAGCAGCACCTTATTGCTTATTATGGAAACTATGTTAAGGTCCTTCTTATTACAAGTTCACCCCGTAGTCATTGCAGCATTGCACCTATACATTGTTAGTTTGCATAAATCTCAACATTTTAAGGAGGAATAGATGCCATGATTGTATTATTCTTGCGAGATATGTTTATGTGATATTTTCTTTTGAATTCCTTAGCAAAACTACCTATATTTTCAACCATGTGCTATTTAGTTTTGGAACAATGAATACTATCCCATTGATTTTTCATCCATCATTTTTATGCTAATGGGTCACCCATACCTCCATTAAGAAATAAATAACTTAGAAAAGTATTTAGAATAAGCTAAATAATTATGAAAAGAGTTGTGTCAAATTTGTTTCTTTGTTGAGATATCTCATGGATCTAGTACCCAAAGCTCTGCAGGTCTTTTGTATATGCATTTTTCTGTTTTTGATTTCTAGTTTAAAATTGTGAAACACAATCGAATGCTCTATTCTTCAACTTTAATACTTTTCTTTTCCGTATCATTCCATATACTTCACCCTGACTAGACCTTCTTTTTCCTTATCTTTTGTCTCCCTCCATATCTAAGAAAGATTTGCAGCAGATTGCATAATCCTGCAGTATCAGCTGTGCACTTGTAGTTTACTTGAGTATAGCATTGCTCATGATGAATAAGTACATTAGGAGTACAACTAATGTACTTATAATATAATAATAATAATAATAATAATAATAATAATAATAATAATAATAAAATTAATTATCTGTGCATTTTGTTAGGATTAACTGACTGTGCTATTTTGTCGGCTGGAAAGGGCATTTGTTTTAAAGCTCTTGTTATGATTGCTATCTATCCACATATCCAATTTTTTATTCATTGATTGAAACTTTTATTTTATATCAGGCTGCAAGAGAAACTGGAGCTCTCCAAGCTGCCAAAAACAAGCTTGAAAAGCAAGTTGAAGATCTTACATTGAGGTTGCAGCTGGAAAAACGCATGAGGGTAGATAGCTATTATTTTCAGTGTGAACTGCCAACTGTAATTGTTTTATTGTACCAAACTGACAGTTTTCCTGACCCATGTTAAGCACATTATTCAATATATAAGATATTACTGTAGTAAGATCGGTTAGCTCTAGACAATACTTATCTGGAAAAACTGGTGTAGCAAACTTGTATTGTACATAATATATTTTTGTTTCTAGACATAAACACACTGTCAAGTATCTTCCCTTGCAAAGCTTCTTAAATCTCTTGGAACAAATGTAGGTTGACATGGAAGAAGCAAAAAAACAAGAAAATGAAAAATTACAATCTGCTTTGCACGAGATGCAACTTCAGTTCAAAGAAACTAAGTCATTGCTTCAAAAGGAGCGTGAGGCTGCAAAAAGAGAAGTAGAGAGAGTGCCTGTCATACAGGAGGTTCCAGTTGTTGACCATCCTGTGTTGGAGAAGCTAACTAGTGAAAATGAACAACTCAAGGTGGGCTGATTATGGGCATTAACACTTCCTCTTCACTGAAGAGTATATTTTATACTTTGAATTATTAATCACTTGCTGGAGTCCATTGCAGACCTTGGTGAGTTCATTGGAAAAGAAAATTGATGAAACAGAGAAAAGGTATGAAGAGGCAAATAAACTCAGTGAAGAAAGGTTGAAGCAAGCTTTGGATGCTGAATCGAAAATAATCCAGTTGAAAACTTCTATGCAAAGGTTTTGATTTCGAATTAACGCTTCGTTGGTATCTCGTACATATTTAATTGATATAATTTAAAGTATTACCTGGCTTAAGTCTTTGAAGTAGTTACCATCTGTTGACCATTAAATTACAAAATGTATACCATCTTGACCCTTTTTACTTAAATATTTGTAGTATTGAAGAGAAATTCTTAGATATGGAATCTGAAAATCAAGTTCTTCGGCAACAGTCTCTGCTTAACTCATCTGTGAAAACAATGTCAGAGCACCTTTCTACCCATGTATATGAGGTAAATTGTGCTTTCTTAAATATGTATTTCTGCATTCTCTGTATGCAAGTGTGAATCTTTTGGGCTATTGATTTTATATGCAGAAGTTGGAAAATGGTCACCATTTGGTAGAAGATCAGAAAGCTACTGTAAGTGCATTAGTTTCTACTCTTATCTACATTCTCTTTCTATAGCATGCCAGCTTTTATGTTGAATGGTATCTAAAATGAGTTGTCTTTGCAGGAAACACAGACTGACACACCTGTGAAAAAGTTCGGTACAGAGTCTGATAGCAAATTAAGGAGATCATACATTGAACGTCAACATGTGTGTGCTTGAAATTTTACATCTAATATTCCAGTTCTTTATGCTACTATGTTCATCTTTTTAACTCTTATTTCAAATGTAGGAAAATGTTGATTCCCTTATCAATTGTGTTATGAAAAATATTGGATTCCATCATGGAAAGCCTATTGCTGCATTCACCATTTACAAATGTCTTCTCCACTGGAAATCATTTGAAGCTGAAAGGACAAGTGTATTTGATCGCCTTATCCAGATGATTGGTTCTGCAATTGAGGTAATTTTTATTTAGAGATATACAAGTATAATACTTTGAACCTTCCCCTAATAACTTGAGCTTTTAGGAAAATTAATCCTTGATATATGATTCTAATTTTCAGTGAAAGTCTATAATATGGTTTTTTTTTGTATTCTAAAATTACGTAATGGATCCCTTATCCAATCTAACTTTTTTTTTTCCTTGCTTACTTTCCAGAATCAAGACGACAATGATCTCATGGCTTACTGGCTGTCAAATACATCTGCACTATTGTTTCTGCTCCAACAAAGTTTAAAATCCGGTTGTTCAAATGACGCAACCCCAGTTAGAAAACCACCAAATCCAACATCCCTCTTTGGCAGAATGACTATGGTAATAATCTTACAGTGTTTGTAATCTATTCTCCCTTTGCCACTTAAAAGATCTCATATTTATTTGTTACCTGAATTGCAGGGTTTTCGGTCATCTCCTTCTTCTGCTAACCTTCCTGCCCCATTGGAGGTTGTACGCAAAGTAGAGGCTAAGTATCCTGCTTTGCTTTTCAAGCAACAGCTCACGGCCTATGTGGAGAAAATATATGGTATCTTGCGGGACAACTTGAAGAAAGAGTTGGCATCATTTATTTCGTTATGCATCCAGGTATTTTGAATACAATTGTTTAACTGAATCTGAATGGGATAAGTAAAGTTGAATGTCTTATTATAATCCTCAGTTCTCATATCTTCTCCATATATATATATTTTATTTTTTTTAAGTTCATATCTTGTCCATATATAATATCTGCCTTTTCGAGATACTTTCTTGTTTCTAGAAATTTCTAAGAGGACTCTAGTCCTCCGATGTGTTTCCCGTCTTATCTCCGGATGGTCATAAGATTCTAGAGGTGGTAAAGTTGAAATCCTGGAGTTGGTTAAGTGCTAAGACCATCTCCAATGGTGGGTACTTATTTTTTTAAGTACCAGTACCTAATAGGTACCCCCGTTGGAGCAAAACACAAAGAGTACCTAATAGGTACTAGTTCTATGATAAGAAGTGATACCTATATTATTTTTGTGGGACCCATTTATAATGATATAAAGTTATTGGTGAGACCTATTTAGAACTTTCAAGAGTTGCTGGGTTGGAGGGATTGAGTGCTTATTAGGTACTAATATTAAAAAATTATAAATAAGTGATGTGTATACGTGGGGTCCAGTTAAGTACTAAAAAATGAGTAGCTCCATTGTGAATGCTCTAAGTGGACTGGTTTCAGATATCCGATTTCTTTGTGGTTTACTAATCCCATAGGATGCTTGGTTTTTTTACTTTTATTTGTATAGCAATTACGGGAAGAATTATCTTGTATATAGTTGTTAAGTCTCTAGTACTGCTATATGTGTGTTTCGGTAGGTGTGCTATTCCAGTTTTTTTTGTATCCGGCTGGTTTGCATTCTCTTCTTGTAATTGTCTTCCAAGTTTTGGCACTTTTCTAAAATTGTGTTTCAAATGAAGTTTTTAGCTTATAATTTTATTTTTTTTAAATACTGTTTGTTACTCATGCAATTCATATTGCTGATATACAGGCACCAAGAACATCAAAGGGAGTCTTAAGATCTGGCCGATCTTTTAGTAAAGATTCTCCCATGGGTCATTGGCAGAGTATTATTGAATCCCTCAACACTATTCTCTGTACTATGAAAGAGAACTTTGTAAGAAACTAAAACTATGGCTTTTTACCAATTTGAGTATTGTGTAATTACTTTTTTTTTTACCATTTATGCTTTTTTTTTTTTACACTAGCTGTTTATGCTATTTATAAAAACTGCTTATACACGATATATTGTTTTGGGTTTTAGGTGCCTCCTGTCCTTGTCCAAAAGATCTTCTCTCAAACGTTTTCATATATTAATGTTCAACTCTTCAATAGGTAAGTAGTTTTTGCATGCATCCTTTGACATAATTTTTTGTTTGTCATGGTGTTTTGATCTTAATGTTTAACATTCTGTTTTTAATAAATGATTGGTAGTCTTCTTCTGCGACGTGATTGTTGCACATTCAGCAATGGAGAATATGTGAAGGCTGGTTTAGCAGAATTGGAGCTGTGGTGCTGCCAAGCAAAGGAGGAGGTATTCATTTTTTGTTGACTGTATTGTGCTAGATAGGTTGAGTTATTGCATAAATTAATTAGGCGCTTAATAATATAAGGCAATCACCTATTGCTACTCTGTATGGCTTTTGGGTTGGTTATATGTGTCTTCGGAAAGTCTAACCAAATTGCCCTGGGTTTGCAGTATGCTGGGACATCTTGGGATGAGCTCAAGCACATTAGACAGGCAGTTGGATTCTTGGTAAGTGTTTCTTGTTTCATAATATGGCATCATGTTTTGCTTCCACTTACTGTAATTAATTAAATCCGACAATTTCACCATTAGGGTTTTATCACAGGATAAATCCTATCGAAAATACCCATGTGGCTTTGCATTGTACATCTTTTAAATCGTTTTAACCGTCAAAATGAATCTTTTATTGCCAGAAAGTTCATGCTCAAACAAATTTATGTAAGATTTGTTCAATCATATTTGAAACTTAGGTATCCAACTAATTGAGGGGGTGGGAATATTCAAAATAAAAATAAAAATGAGGGGGTGGGTGTGGGTGTGGTGTGCGTAATAGAAAAAGTAGAATAACTAGTGCAATTTTCACAAGTACTTGCACACCCTCACTTTAGAGTAGATCTGCCTTTGGCAATGAAAGTGTGAAAAAGGTTTTGACAACGCAGTGATTAAATTGTCTTTTAGATTTTGGGTTGGACCTAACTCAATTCCATAAATTTGCCTTGTGAGGTGGGGAATGTGTACCACTTATAACTATTATTCAGGCTATGTCCCTATTAAATGTGAGACACTCAACACATTTGATAATTCTCTAACCTGTTACATCCATGCCATCCGCTTCATTAGACTGAGGATGAAAAATTGAAACCCTTTGGCATTATCTAACTATATTAGTTCATAAGAAACTGCATCCTGTATATATTATTTGAAATGCTATACATGAGGCCATTATCTATGATAAGTAATTTTTTAACCTCCTAATGTTGAAGATAATAGTTTTAGCGGTTTATTTTTCTAGATAACTAATCGTTACAGTAGTCCAAGTTTGCTTGGTAAACTAATCTTATAGCTTCTATCTTTGTGATGATTTTACTTAAGAACAATGATGTTGACAAAACCTCTAAGCTCTTAATTGAATACGACAATATGAAGATTTATTCTGTTTTTCAAAATAAATATTTTCTTTATATGATGTGATCAAAATTCAATGTCTTAATTACATTTATTGGTTTAATTATTGTCATTTTAACAGGTTATCCATCAGAAGTATAGGATTTCCTATGATGAAATCATTAATGATTTATGCCCTGTAAGTATCCACCTATCCATCTGAAGCTTTGTGTGATAGTATAGGGCATTGTTAATATTATTAGTTGCCTATATCTTTGATACAACATTCAACCCTGTCCTTCCATGAGTTGTGAGCTCTTGAAATTAGTGTTTAATTTGATTTGTTTTTAGTTGTTGCTAAGGAAACATGATGATTTAGTATTTTTCTTTAAGTAGCAATTGAGGTGTTTGCCTAGATTGTTTATCTCTTTAAACTTTTGAGATTGCATGAGGCTACTGCTAAGACTGAAATTCAAATTTATTTCTGCATTTAGTCCTAAGGATGGATTGGAAGGAGATCAAGGAAATCAATATTTGCATTATGCATAATTTTTTGCTCTTTGCACTCATACTCTGCATAACTATGTCTTTCCGAGATTGTATGTTTCTTTCTCATGCCTCTTCCTTATTCCCACAATTATTCTGCATCAGATCATGAGTGTCCAGCAGCTGTACAGAGTATGCACCCTTTACTGGGATGCTAACTACAACACTCGAAGTGTATCTCCAGATGTAAGTTTTTATTTTCTTCTACATTTTCTCCAATATCAGCAGGCTATTAACATGCTGAAATGATTCAGGTCCTTTCAAGCATGAAGGTACTTATGGCTGAGGACTCTAATAATGCTCAGAGTGATTCTTTCTTGTTGGATGATACTTCCAGGTGAGACTGCTTGCTTATGGAATGTCAATTGATGCATTCTTGTCTTTAGAATCAAGAGAGTGGAATAATATTTTCATGTCTGAGACTTTTTATATAGGAAAATAAATTACAATAATAATAGTGAGTCAATGACCAATAATTTAAGAATAACAAATAAAAATAAAGAGGCTTATAAAAAAAGAATGAAATAAAATCATTGAGAATCAAATCTGAGTTCCCCAGATTCTTCTACAATATTACCTGCCATTGTCAATGATGGACAAAAGTTTATAGCTAATTTTTATGTTGTATGACACGGGAAAAAGAGATGCAGCTTAACTTGCCTGTATAATCAATTATTTATCAGACTTACAACTCAAATCTTTGATTGTGATTTTTATTTAATTGATATTAATTGAACATGAAGATACTATTATTCAGACTGTTTACATGTTTACTAACTGGCTTTTACTTCTAACTACAGCATCCCATTCTCAGTTGATGACCTCTCTACATCACTGCAAGAGAGAGATTTTTCTGAGATGAAACCAGCAGATGAGCTTCTTGAGAATCCCGCCTTCCAATTTTTGAATGAGTAGGCAGCAAGGGAAGCTTAGTAGTATACATTTATCGTAGTCGTTAAGGAAAGCAACAAAATCAGTTGCTGGTCTTTGCATAGTGGTTGTATATACAATTCTGTTTTCATTCTTTTTTCTTTATACCTAATTTTGTTTTCATTTTACCATCCATCTGCATATTGTTTATCGAGTCAATGTCCCTGCATCATCATGGCCCTGATGTAAAGTTATTTTTTCATTCTTTTCTTCACATTCATTTGTAAAATCTTCATTATAAAGAAGGGGTAGGGTTTTTAATATTTATTACAGTATTGATGATAAGTGGGTGTGCCTTGGATGTCCATTTTTTGTTATCCTGGTTTAAAAAGTGAAGCTGAGCTTGGCGTCCAAGCTCACTTTCCTCTTTTTTGTATTGCTGTGTAAATGGATATGAACTTTTATACATAATGAATATGTTGTTCATATATTGGAGTTTGAACTCATGCTTTGCTTCTGTTTTCTTTTGGTTCTGAGACATAAATGCAAACATGGCCAAATAGATTCTCTAACAGCATCCACAATGGAGAAGTTGTAGAAATGGAGAAAGTTGCACGAGGAAGATTATAAATTATTAGGGAGTAATATATACTACTAATTTAGACTTGGTCTGTTCAAGTGTCTCTTAACTTTGGATACGCTGCATTGTAATAATTAAATATAATCAAAAAGTTTTCCTGTGCATGAAACAACCATTCTCATGCAATACATTTTCTACAATAAATTGTCTTAAACAACTGCAGATGAAATTGTCATCTCATGTGTTTGCTCAATCCGGATTCAGTTTAAAATGAATTTAACACGTTTAGTTGATACTAGTTACAAAAACCCGTGCAATGCACGGGATCATGATAATTTTACGATAATAATCTTGTCATAATAATATTATATAGGAATATTTGTAATTTACTTGTTTATTGATAATATTATCATAATAATTTTATGATAATACAAATATTACATCTCAAAAAATACACGACACTACCAGCAAACAAATGCCAACATATGGAAACCTTTCGATCTTTACACAACACTACCACCAAATTAAGAATTAAGAATTAATTGATGACATGGTGAATTCCTCTAGTTTGAAAGTCTGAAGCCATCTAACTACATCCTAAGCATAGATTTCCAAAGAAAGTTAATCCTTTCAATTGTTTTGTTCCACCAAAGAAAGTTATATGCTGGAAAATACTTACTTAGGCACAACCACAAATTAGAGGTGTTAGGCACACACATAAGTAAAAAAAATTATATTTATTAATGTGACTGTTTTATTTTTCTTTTAATTTTTTTGATTAATGTGTATGTGCATAAATATTGGGCATTAATATTAATAGTTTCTGTTTTTTTTTTTGTTGAGATTTCTTCAATCTCTTTGATTGTTTTAAAAAGACAACTTCACAAATCAGATTACAATTTCAATCTCTTGCATTAATCAATATAACAATTCTGCTATAAGACTTTTGGATTATTCTTTAGATGATTTTTTATTGTGCTATTGATATGGATTTAGGAACCTTTTCTATCGTGAATCAAAGACAAGAACAAATAACAAACCCAATTTCAATTTATATCCTTCAACCACGTCCCTTTTCCAGTCACGCGATAAGAAAAAAAATCATAACCTTTAAACCATAACCAAGAAAAAAACTATTGTTGTTGTTTTGTTATAGTTGAAGTTGCTGCGTTATTGTTGCCTATGCTGCGTTGTTGAGGGTGAGTTGATGACGACGTTCGAAGAGAACGCAGGAACAACGATGTGCATCATCAACACTAGGACAACTTTTGATCTCAGCCATTTGAAATTGAGTTCTAATATAACTTTCTCCTCAACTGGGACTCTGCCTAAATAAAGTGATTCTTCATGTCTTGATTGCATTTCATAAAGCAAAGAGTATACTTCTATTAGTGAGAAGATAACTATTGGCTAAGGACATGCAAACTTAGAGAAATGTTTTTTAAGTTATGTATGTGTGCCTAATTTAGGCTTGTGTCTATGTAAGAATAGCTCACAAACTTATTGTCTTCATGTACACCTTGTCTATATTTCCCTAACTATATGACTTTGGCAGCATTTTACATTCTAAATTTAAGAACATCATATCAAAGTCATAGATTTACTCAAAGTCTTTTTGTATAGCAAAACCATTGATATAAATTGAAAAGGAAAGAAAAATTACGGAGCAGATATTCTACATGAAGGACCAGTTAATTGAAAATATCAAATATAATAAGAGACAATATTTTTGTTGGATTTGCTTAACAACATGATACTATTAGACTAAGAATAATCTATGAAAAGTGTCTCGAAAAAATAGAGGAGTATCAAAATCAAAATGTAGCCTAAAATATCTTGAACTCTTATAATTAGATTGCAAGTTATATACCAAAAACATCGTAATATTATAGTAAAAACAAAACGTAGCCAAAATCTTAATACAAAACAAAAAACAATGATAAGGGCCAAATTTCGTCACCTGAAATCACGCTTCAACGTCCGTGTTGTCGAAACGAACTAAATTAATAAAGGGTAAATAGGGTTTTACCCCCTGCAAAATAAGCCAATTTTGCATTACCCCTGCAAAAAAAAACTTGGGATTACCCCATGCAATATGAAGATTCTCTCTTTTTACCCCCTGCTTGACAACTTGGCATAGAATCTTTATTTTTTACGAGGTGGCATGCATATGTGGCATTTATTTATTTTTTATTTTTTTAAATTTGCACATGTCATTTTTATTATTAAATAAACTAAAAATTAAAAAAATAATAATAAATTCTTTTCTAATTTCCCCTTCATCCCTACCACGATAACTTTCATCATTCAACAAGAACAACAACATCAACACCACCAAGAACAACAACAACATCAACAAAATCATCAACACCACCAAGAACAACAATCCAAAAAGAACCCAATTTTTTTTCTTCCAAAAATCAATCTCGGTAAACCCAGAAACATAATCATAAATTTCTTTTGTTCTTCTATTCTTCATCCCTTTGCAACAACCCAATTTCTTCCTAACCCAAAAACATAATTCTTCTTCCCAATTCTTCATCCCATCAATTCAATCCCTAACCCATAAATTCAAAAACCCAGTTTCTGCCTTTATAGGAAATCCGGTTTCTAGTTCCTGCCTTTGTTCTTCATCAATCATTTGTTTCGACGAATTCGGCGGAGTGATTCGGCGGATTTCTAGGTTTTATTTTAGATAAAAAGGATTCTGGGATTCTGAGTTTGTGTTAGAGAAAAAATAATTTTGGGTTTTGAGAAGAAGAATGAGAAGGAGAAAGATTTGTGTTATGTTACAGGAAAAGATTGTGAGTTTTTTTTTTTTTTTTTTTTTTTTTTTTTTTGCGTTAGAAACAATGGATTAACATATCTTTTTGAATTAACATATTTTATTTTTAATAATTTTTTTTGACACAATATTTTTTATTTTTTTAAAAACTAATTAAGTGGAATTTTTTAAATATTTGTCACCAATTTATTTAATAATAAAAATGACATGTGCAAATTAAAAAAATAAAAATGAAATAAATGCCACATATGCATGTCACCTCATAAAAAATAAAGATTCTATGCCAAGTTGTCAAGCATGGGGTAAAAAGAGAGAATCTTCATATTGCAGGGGGTAATCCCAAGTTTTTTTTTTGCAGGGGGTAATGCAAAATTGGCTTATTTTGCAGGGGGGTAAAACCCTATTTACCCATTAATAAATATCAAGCTTGGTATTGAAAGCTACTCCCATATTTCACTTCAGTTTGGCTATACAATTTAACGAATTGATCTTGAAAGAGAAATAAATCCAAGTTAGATTCTCATAAAAGATTCTAAACAGGAAATTTGCAAATGGCTACAAAATTAGTCAAATATATTTAATTCAAAACTGAATACAAAATCTGACAGTAAAGACATGACATGACATACTGATACATATCATGATTAGTTAAAGATGTTTCTTCAATAGTAAAAACCAATATAGTAGAGAAATGGAACAAAAAGCATAAAGTCGGTGCCGTGGTGCTCCTCTTGATTTCATCCAAAGGAGGATGGATGTGTGTCCTCCTGCAAAGGAAAAGAAATCATCAAACTTCATGATATAAAAGAGAGTCACACAAGACTGTGAAATAAAAGAGTCACACATAAACATCAGCAACAGTTCACTGCAATATGCCGTGCAAAAAAAACCTAATTGGCAAACATAAACAAAAAATTAGACATTCCACATAAAATTCAGATGATGAAATAAAAGATAAGTAATTTTAAACCTTTATATGGTGAGAGCGTTCTTCAAAAATAATAGAATGGAAACGGCCGATTTACTCTTCTACAGAAATATTAAACAAAAACACAAATAAGAGTATGATAATCTCAAAATAAGTTAGAGTAAAGAGTAAAGTATGATAATCTCAAAATAAGTTAGAGTAGAATATAGATGGTAATACAAATTCAAAGTTTTTAATGCTCATGAATATTGTGTATACTTTGTTCATGACAGAGCATGTGGAAGACCAGGTAACAACCAATTGATAGGATATTTTATATTAGTTGCTAATTTGAAATCAAATTAAGAAGAGGTTACTAACAATATGGGTAACTTGACAAATTAGGAACTTTTTTCCAACAATCCAAACTTATCTACCAAAACAAACAAAAAAAGTCAATTTTTAAAGTTAAAAAAATCTATTTTACAATAACAAATTTTCCCTAAACCTATTTAATATCATTAATACACCATCAAAAGAATGGAACATTTCTTCTATCTAAAAAATTCAGTTCCTTCTAACTACAAAAATCACAAGGTTCCAACTATTAGAATTAGAGATACAAAATAGAAATGAACAATGGAGGTTAGGGTTTCATTAGAGTACAATGGCATGTGACATAATGAAAGTTACAAGAACACTTAATAGACTATACTAACCAAAAAGCTTTAAGGGCCCAATAACATAAGCCCATATTTTATTATTATCTAACACCTACCCTCAAACTCACGATGCATAAACAAAAAACATTGTAAGTTTGTCAAACAAAATACGAAAAACATAATAATATAAACTTCTAACACTACCCCTCAAGCTAAAGCTTACTAAGCTTTAAGCTTGTTACAAATTAACCCAAAAATAAATCAAACCAATTAATACCACGACCAACGGAGCGGCAATTTGCAGTCAACAGAGAAGTCATCAAAGAAAGGAGAACCAAATCAAATCAATCCAACATATATTCGAGTCCAAGCTAACCAAAACAAACCAATCGAACAAATCCAAACCAAACAGAAGAATCAGCAATAGAGAGAGATGCAATCAAATAGAAGAAATCAATAGGGAGAAGTGCAATCAATCAGAAAGAAGTCAGCAGAGAGAAGCAATTAGACAAAAGAATCAACAGGGAGAAATGCAATGCAATCAATAGAAGAATCAGAAATCAAAGAAGAGAAACCAACGTACCGACAAGAACCATCATAAGCAACCCAATCATATCAAAGAAAACCAAACTAATTCAAACCAACAAGAAGAAATCATCAGAGAGAATAACCAATTAGAAGAAACCAAATAGGAAGAAAGATGCAATCAAACAGAAGAAGTCAATGAGGGAGAGACAATCAAAGAGAAGAAGAATCAAAAGGGGGGAGAAGCAATCAATTAGAAGAGACCAATAGAGAGACAATCAGAAGAAACCAAATTGTGAGTACTTAACCCACCAAATAAACCAAATTGTGAGCACTTGACTCACCAAACAACCAAAGACTAACAAAAAAAGAAAACCATAATGAAGAAAGGAGCAAACACCAAAAAGTCAAAACCACCTATTCATCACCATCCATATGCAAAGTCACATCCTCAATATTCATATCTACACCAAAATTCTTGAATGATACGTACAATTCAGAACACTCGGAATCGCACCGAAAACGAACAAACAACCGCACCAAAATTCCAAAAAGCTCTTACTAGAAAGCACTCATTCACTTGCAACTTGTTACAACCAAACTCCCATGAAACAAAGATACAATCCAACAAAAGAGTCTAACGAATTTGCCAGCAAACCAACAATCCTCATAAACATATGATCCAATCTTTTCATAACAAGAAATCATTGCATTCCAAGAAGCCATTTTACATCATTCCGATGAAATAAAACAACCTATGTTGTCTTCACAACACAACCTTTTTATCCAAATAGAACAAAGCCAACCAATAAGATATTTCAATAAACCAAATCCAACACAAGACATTCCTCAAACACCTTACAAGCACTCATCATCTTCCCACAAACAGCATACAAAATCAACATATTCCTAACATATATAAACATCCGAATCAAAATCAAACTTAATAACATTGCCTTAATCCAATATTCCCAAAACAAAAGCTTCACATATATCCCACCGCCTACATTTATGATTCACACCAAAACCAAACCTTTACAATCCAATGCAAAAATCATTGCATTCCAAGAAGCCATTTTACATCATTCCGATGAAATAAAACAACCTATGTTGTCTTCACAACACAACCTTTTTATCCAAATAGAACAAAACCAACCAATAAGATATTTCAATAAACCAAATCCAACACAAGACATTCCTCAAACACCTTACAAGCACTCATCATCTTCCCACAAACAGCATACAAAATCAACATGTTCCTAACATATATAAACATCCGAATCAAAATCAAACTTAATAACATTGCCTTAATCCAATATTCCCAAAACAAAAGCTTCACATATATCCCACCGCCTACATTTATGATTCACACCAAAACCAAACCTTTACAATCCAATGCAAAAATGTAAAAGCAAACAATTTAAATGGCAACCTTGAAATCTACCAACACACCATCGAAAAGACCAAGAAAAACGAAACAACACAACAAAAAATCGACCAAAGCTTCACAAGAACAAAATAACTTACTCCCAATATTTTTTTTTTTAAGTTGTGGCTTTTTTACTAATGCACTGATTCTCTATCTACCTAACAAATTCAAAGATGGATGCAAAATCTTGTACTTCATTGTCCGATTGCAAAGTTTCAAATCCACCAACACCAATCTTGCGATTCCAACAATAGGACAAAGCAACACATTCCCAAACTATCAGGAACCCGACAGCGGAATAACAATATACTATCTAAGGAGGATCGAACCAAGCTCTCGATACCATGTTAGAATTAGAGATACAAAATAGAAATGAACAATGGAGTCTAGGGTTTCATTAGAGTACAATGACATGACATAATGAAAGTTACAAGAAAACATATATATATAGTAGAACTTAATGGACTATACTAACCTAAAAGCTTTAAGGGCCCAATAACATAAGACCATATTTTATTATTATCTAACACCAACCATATGAGTAACATTGCTATGAACCATGCATCTAAATAGAAAATCATATAAAAAACACCACAAACCAAAATTCAATCAATTAAAGTTCAGAAAACTTATCTAATTAAACCCAAATTTGTGAACCTAACCAAACAATAACATTCCAAAAAAAAACTCATAATATGAAATCAAACCATGAAATAAGGGAGGGATTGAGAAGCAAGTTGAAACTTTTCTACTTGATGAAGCTGAACTGAGGATTTCGTTTGATGGTTCTTGAAACAGGTCG